>NC_068571.1:29261114-29562620 GCF_025698545.1 Gossypium raimondii | reverse complement strand
AAAAATAATGACGTTAATGATTAAACCTAATTTTTTTTAAAATCTAAAAAGTAAATGACTAAATTTCTAAAAAACATATTGAGATTAATTAACCCTAGTGGAATCTATACTAGTATATTATTATAAGAATGATAGAAATAATAATATTTAAAGAAAGGAGGAATTGGTTTAAAACAATCCAGACCGTTCATCATAAACTTTGTAAGTTTGTTTAAAAATAATACCAATTGTTTCAAATGTTTTTAAAATAAAACGATGTGTTGATGCAATGCATTAAATAATATTATAAAATGTGAAAGTATTTTACATAAAAAGATATGAAATAATTAAATAATTAAATATGTATTAATAATATTATGGAATTAATTAAATGTATGTTTTAATTAAAATACAATAAAATACTCATACATCTGTATATAAGTATTAATTAATGACAAATAAATTATTTTATAACTACAATCATTATTACTATCTACTCGCATTATATTATTTAAATTTACTTATTAAATTCAAATTTTGATAGATTTCCATAGCACTAATTTTATTTTTTTACGGGAAATAGTTGGATTGCATTTATTAAACTGTTGTAGGAACAAGCATAGCATCCAACGTAATGAATGAGCTGCACCCCTCCTGAGTAGGTATCAAACATGGCAGAAATCAAAAACCCATTCAGAAAACACGAACCGCCTCTTCCATAGACGATCAAACTTGAAGCAACCATCTCCTCCGCCGTTAGTCCGACGATTCTTGCCATTGTTTATCTTTCTCCACTTCTGCAACAACGAACAAGGGGACTCCTACTATCAGATAAGTGTTCTCCCCTCTTCTAAGCCTCTCTGCAGCAAGAAGATGTACCAAACCATTTTATTTCCTGGATGCATGTTCAAAAATACACGTGTCAGAAGCCTCACTCAACGACTTTGAATCTTTAATATAGGCACTAATAATAGATATGTCTTCATGATCTGCATGCTGCTTTTTATGATCGAAAGGGCATCACCTTAAATCACCACGCTCCTGATCCCCAGATCCAGGCCCATTTGCACCGCCTGGAGACATGCAAGTGCTTCAGCCGCAAAAGGAGAAGGTATGTGAGAGTTGATGATCATTCTCGAGCACAAAACCATCCCTTCTGAGTTTCTACTCACACGGGTAAGAAATCTAGTAACTTATACTCAAATCATCCTAAAAATTAAAGTTGCGCCAATAAAATAAAGTCATGACATACAATTTTCTCTAATTAAATTTTTACAAAAATTAGATAGAAATCCAATTTTTTTTTCTTTTTTAACTCAATTTAAAAGTAAATAATATACAAACTTAATTAGATATTCGGTTATCAGATAGAAACACTTCTTTCTTCCAACCCTCTCATGCTTTTACTCTCTTCATTAGAGCTTTTCCTATGTGCAGCCACACGACGAAGAAGAATTATGGAAGAAATTCAACTTAAAGAACTCGAATTGCAAAAAAAAATCACTGAATCCCAAAAAATTGATGATATAGTTTTAATTTAATTTATTAAATTATTAACCTAAAAATCAAGTGTTCATATGCTAACAAATCCGTAAAAATTATGTTTATTTGCTAATAATTGACCTAACTTTTTCATAAGAATCAAATTTAATAAATTAATATAAGATGCCTACTCATCAATTTTAAAATCCATAATTAGACGATTTAAAGTCCTAACACTTTTGATATTCGAAGTTTACAAAATACCACTACTTGATCTTATTCAACTTTCTGATGTAACGTAGAGAAGTAACGAAATTGCCCACATAAGAGGAGGAATTTACGCAACAATTTTTTTCAGAGAAAATTACACTGGCACCTGCACCTGCACCTGCACCTGAAGACTGGATTATGAAAGCCACACATATTGCATCTATGATGAGACTGCATTATCCTCCTCCGATGTATCGATCATCAAGGTTTCGGAGATGCGGGCTCACCCCTTACGAAAAACAGACCAGAAGGGCCACCTTTAAGCAACACTGCTAACTTAACTGGAGTTGCAACACCTTCTTCAACAGTTAACTTACCCGTGTTGAGGTTTATATTTGTTTTAACAAAGCCAAGGCAAACATAGTTGATGCAGAAATCTGGGTATTTGTTTGCCACAATTCTTGTGTAGGCTGTTAGAGATGTGTGACTCAAATTCTAAGAAATTGATTGCAAGTTAAACTAAAAAAAATATTTTTTTTTCTAAAAAATTTAGTATTTATTAGTATAATATATTTAACATTTATTAGCATAGTTTATTTGACTTATTAATTTAGCCTACAAATATGTTCTTCTACAACCTTAAAAAATACATACATTAGAGATTAGAACTCATAACGCATTTAGAGAATTTTGTGTTTACGTTTTAAGGGCTCTTTGTTTTTGAATTTTTCGAGGTTTAGTTTTTTATCTCCATCTTTTATACTCTTCGTTCATTTATTATTATAGTAAAATTATCTTTTATCGCGGTTTTTATCCCCTTTAGAGGGTTTTTTATGTTAAATTTGTGTGTTTAATTTCTCAATTTATTCCGCTATTTTTTGTTACTTATTGTTTAACCAGGTCGATCCTAACAAGTGGTATCAGAGCTAGTTTAATTTTTATACATCAGCAGTTTCAGAGATAATAGCAACAAAGTTTAAAATTGAAAAGTTCAATGGTGAGACAAATTTCAATCTGTTGCAAGTTCGGATGAGGGCAATTTTAGTTCAAACCGGCTTGAAAAAAGTTGTTATTAAGAAAAAACCTGAGAATCTAAATCAAACAGAATAGGAAGAGCTTTATGAAAAGACCTTATATGCAATCCAATTGTGCCTCGCAAATACAGTATTGTAGAAGGTATTGATAGAGAAGACCTCATCTGCGTTTTGGAAAAGGTTAGAAACTCTTTATGCGACTAATCTTTAGCTAACCATTTAGTGTTGAAACAACTTTTATTTACATTTCGCATGAACGAAGGTGAGCTTCTTAGAAATTACATCAGTCGATTCATTACTCTTTTAAATAATTTAAAGAACGTTGAGTTTTATATTGACGATAAAGATCAAGTTATGCTATTATTGTGCTCTTTACCCCATTCATACAAGTCTTTCAGGGAGAGCCTTATTTATGGCAGAGACAAACTCTCGTTCGAAGATGTGAAGGGTCATTTGTTGAATAGAACTCGACAATGAGTTTGGTTTGGATAGCAAAGCAAATAGACAAGCTTTCGTTTTGGTAGCATCAAATAAGCGAGACAAAAGGTGTCGCTATTATAAGAAGTTAGGTCACGTCAAAGCAAATTATTATAAACTGCGAAATAAAAGAGCTGCTGAGAGTAACGAGGAAGATATAGCTGTTGCTAATTTGGCCGATGAAAGCGGTGATAATTTCTTGTTAGTGTCAACTAGTGATAATTCCAAACTTATGTATAAGTGGATTCTAGATTCGGGATGTTCTTTCCACATGTGTCCCAATAGAGAATGATTCTCCACATACAGTTCGGTAGAAAGTGGAGTTGTGCGCATGTGAAACGATTCATCTACTAAGATAATTGATATTGGTACTGTTAAAATTAAGATACACGATGAGACAATTAGGATACTCTCAGATTTCAAATATTTACTTGATATACGAAAGAATCTTATCTCAAAGTAGTTAATGTCATGTTAGAGTGTTATTATGGCAAATATAAAACCTCGATAAAGAAATTGCTACCTTTGCATGGTGTCTGTCATGTTGAGATGGCCAGATGGAGTTGACTAGCTAGACTGAAACAAATGGAAACCATAACACTATTTTCTTATGCCAATTATTGCACTGATGAACTGAAGAAGGAAACTCCTAATGAACATGGCTTTCATTGTCAAATTAAAACTACTTTAATGTGTGCAGTTGAGATCTCTTTTCAGAATTCTCTTTCATTTTCTCCGTACATGAGAGTCTATGTTACTAGTATTTGTGTCTAACAGTCGGATACACGTGTATATTCCATATAGATATGTTAATGTTATATGGGTAAACTACATTTAAAGTCATTAAATTATTAGTAAATTTACATTTTAGTTACTCAACTTTAAAAAGTTACAAAATGATCATTAAAGTCAACAAAACTTTTCATTTAAGTCATTGGGCTGTTAAAATCGTTGTTGTATAGCCTACTTTGTTCACACCACTTGCACCTATCGAAAGCTCTCCTTTCACTTTTCTTCTACAATCCAATTTTTTTACATGAAATAGTTTGATCGTCACAAATATATAAATTAATATCCAAACAATTTTTTTCTCAATCACTGACACTGACCGTCAGATTAATTTAGATCTAAGGTATATACTTCTACTCATCGATGGTACCAATTGTTGAATCATCTTTGGAGCTTGCTAGTCGAACCTATCCATGTATAATGGAGCAGGTTAGTCAAAACACATGTATTTAAAAAAAATTTGAGGAGTTTGGTGATGATGCTCTTTGATAATATTATTTCAATAGTTAATGTATCAAAATTTATCAACAACTCCAGATTATTTATCAGGTTTGTCCCACTCAATTGTGTTTAATCAGCCAGCTTGTCCCTCTCTTGTTTATGAAAGCAGGCCCTTGTTTGCATACAAAAAATGGAGGCATCAACATTTTGTTTCTTGTCCTTAATTTTGCTTGAGACATTGACGTATGCTCATTTAATTTTCACCTAATCTTTTAGCTTTCCAAATCAGAAATGAACAAAGAAACAATTATAGCATCTCATAAAATATTGTAGAACTTTCCCACGTGAAACATTATACCCTATCCGTAGGACCATGTTGTAACATTGTTATTGTAATCGATGATGAAGAGAGAATTGTGAACTAAGTTCCCGACCACTTTGATGGGATTTTATTTTTTTTTATTTTTTTTTTTTTTGTAGTTTCATTCAAATGGTATAGGTTCACCCTGAACGAAAAAGAGGCCGGAAGGGGCACCACCGTTCGGCCAAAGTGCTAACTTGACTGGAATCGCTGCACCTTCTTCGGGGGTTGAATGACCGGTATTGTAATTTATATCGGTTTTGACAAAACCAGGGCAAACACAGTTGATGCAGAAATTTGGATGCTTCTTGGCCAAAATCCTTGTATAGGCATTCATAGCTACTTTTGACACAGTATATGCTGAGAGGCAAGTTGGCCATCCTTTACTTTCGAGTAAACCTTGCTTAAAATCTTTTAGATACTCACTTATCAAGTCACTCAGTTTCTCCTCTGTTGTAAAGCCTGTTAATACTCCTTTGAGCTGTTCACCGACCATATCCTGTTACAAGAAGTTGAGTCGATAAGTTCCTTTTTGAAGTTTATTATCAAGGTTTTTAGGGTACTATATATTTCATATATCTACCTTTAACATGACTGTAGATGAGGAAATATTTACAATCCTTGGTGATTCAGATATTTGCAGCAATGGAATAAGTGCTTCTGTTGTTCTTTTAGCGCCATAGTAGTTTGTTTTCAGGCATTCTTCAGCTAACTCGTAAGTTTCAGTCGCTTTACTCCATATACTCGAATATTCCTGTATCTTTAACAAAAGAACTTAGGCTATCAGGCTATACTTTATGTCCCCAAAAGCTTTGATGAGATGACTTACCTCAGTACCTGAAGCCACTGAAAAGGTTACACCTGATATCCCTGCATTGTTAACCTGCACAAGATCATTGTTTTTAAGAACATCTCTTTTTTTTCATAGGGTTTTATTAATATGGTATATATGTTTTGATAATTGATACCAAGATATCTAACTTCCCAAATTGTTCCTTTACAAAATCTGCCAAAGAAGCGATGCTTTTGGGTTTTGTCACATCAAGCTGGTGAAAAGCGAGACGATCCGATAAACCGGAGTGTTTCAGACTCTGAAGAGCCTCAACACCTCTTTTCTCATCTCTAGCAGTTAATATCACTATGGTCCCATTTCGGGCTAACTGCTTGCAAATTTCAAGCCCAATACCCTTGTTTGCTCCAGTGACAACTGCATACCTGACAAAAATAGTTAATGTCATGTTAGAGTGTTATTATGGCAAATATAAAACCTCGATTAAGAAATTGCTACCTTTGCATGGTGTCTGTCATGTTGAGATGGTCCAGATGGAGTTGAGTAGCTAGAGTGAAACAAATGGAAACTATAACACTATTTTTTATGCCAATTATTGCACTGATGAACTGAAGAAGGAAACTCCTAATTATAAACATGGCTTTCATTGTCAAATTAAAACTACTTTAATGTGTGCAGTTGAGATCTCTTTTCAGAATTCTCTTTCATTTTCTCCATACATGAGAGTCTATGTTACTAGTATTTGTGTCTAACAGTCGGATACACGTGTATATTCCATACGGATATGTTAATGTTATATGGGTAAACTACATTTAAGGTCATTAAATTATTATTAAATTTACATTTTGGTTACTCAACTTTAAAAAGTTTCAAAAATGACCATTAAAGTCAACAAAACTTTTCATTTAAGTCATTCGGCTATTAAAATCGTTGTTGTATAGCCTTCTTTGTTCACACCACCTACACCTATCGAAAGCTCTTCTTTCACTTTTTTTGTACAATCCAATTTTTTTACATAAAATAGCTTTGATCATCACAAATATATAAATTAATATCCAAACATTTTTTTCTCAATCACTGACACTGGCCGTCAGATTAATTTAGATCTAAGGTATATGCTTCTACTCATCGATGGTACCGATTGTTGAATCATCTTTGGAGCTTGCTAGTCGAACCTATCCATGTATAATGGAGTAGGATAGTCAAAACACATGTATTTAAAAAAATTTGAGGAGTTTGGTGATGATGCTCTTTGATAATATTCACTACACCAAAACAGGCTTTTAGCGGCGTCTTTTTAGACCTTTAGCGGCGTTTTTTAGCGTCGCTAAAACTATTTGCGGAGCTTTGAGAAGCGCCGCTAATGACAGCGCCGCTAACATTAGCGGCGTTTTTATAAATAAATGCCGCTAAAGACCAAGACCTTTAGCGGCGCTTCTCCCACAAACGCCGCTAAAGACCAAGACCTTTAGCGACGCTTCTCCCACAAATGCCGCTAAAGACCAAGATCTTTAGCGGCGCTATTCCCACAATGCCGCTAAAGACCATGACCTTTAGCAGCGCTTTTAACACAAACGCCGCTATAGAATAGATCTTCAGCGGCGCTTTTCTAAAAACGCCGCTAAAAATATATCTTTTAAAAAAATAATTTTTTTTCAAATAATATTTATTTCTATGATAAATATTATATTATGTTTTAAGGATAAACAAAAATATTATTTAAATTAAATTTTCTACGAAAATTTTACTTTTAAAACTAAATATAAATATAAAAATTAATGAATTTAAATTTAGAATTTAAAATAATAAATTGATAACACAATTAAAATCCAAATTATTAGTAAATTTATATTTTAGTTATTCAACTTTAAAAAGTTACAAAATGATCATTAAACTCAACAAAACTTTTCATTTAAATCATTGGGCTATTAAAATCGTTGTTGTATAGCCTTCTTTGTTCACACCAACTACACCTATCGAAAGCTCTTCTTTCACTTTTTTTGTACAATCCAATTTTTTTACATAAAATAGCTTTGATTGTCACAAATATATAAATTAATATCCAAACAATTTTTTTCTCAATCACTGACACTGACCGTCAGATTAATTTAGATCTAAGGTATATACTTCTACTCATCGATGGTACCAATTGTTGAATCATCTTTGGAGCTTGCTAGTCGAACCTATCCCTGTATAATGGAGCAGGGTAGTCAAAACACATGTATTTAAAAAAAATTGAGGAGTTTGGTGATGATGCTCTTTGATAATATTATTTCAATAGTTAATGTATCGAAATTTATCAACAACTCCAGATTATTTATCAGGTTTGTCCCACTCAATTGTGTTTAATCAGCCAGCTTGTTCCTCTCTTGTTTATGAAAGCAGGCCCTTGTTTGCATACAAAAAATGGAGGCATCAACATTTTGTTTCTTGTCCTTAATTTTGCTTGAGACATTGACGTATGCTCATTTAATTTTCACCTAATCTTTTAGCTTTCCAAATCAGAAATGAACAAAGAAACAATTATAGCATCTCATAAAATATTGTAGAACTTTCCTACATGAAACATTATACCCTATCCGTGGGACCATGTTGTAACATTGTTATTGTAATCGATGATGAAGAGAGAATTGTGAACTACGTTCCCGACCACTTTGAAGGGATTTTATTGTTTTTCTTTTTTAGTTTCATTCAAATGGTAGAGGTTCACCCTGAACGAAAAAGAGGCCGGAAGGGGCACCACCGTTCGGCCAAAGTGCTAACTTGACTGGAATCGCTGCACCTTCTTCGGGGGTTGAATGACCGGTATTGTTATTTATATCGGTTTTGACAAAACCAGGGCAAACACAGTTGATGCAGAAATTTGGATGCTTCTTGGCCAAAATCCTTGTATAGGCATTCATAGCTACTTTTGAGATTGTATAGGCAGAGAGAAAGGTTGGCCAACCCTTGCTTTCTAATGAACCCTCCTTGAAATCCTTTAGAAACTCGGTGATTAACTCGTCGATTTTCTCTCCTGTATCAGCATCTCTTAATGCTTCTTTGCGCTGTTCGCTGGGTATGTACTGCGACAAATTTGAGAAAGTATGGTTTAGTTAATCCAGGTTCCAGTTTAACTCGGTTCTTATTCTCAAGCTGGTCTAAAACAGATCAATGTATTTACCTGTAGCTTGCCCATGCTAGAGGAAATATTGACAATCCTCGGAGAATCAGATAACTGGAGTAAAGGAATGAGTGCTTCGGCCGTAGTTTTAGCACCATAGTAGTTTATTTTCAAACATTCTTCTGCTAGCTCGTACGTTTCAATCAGGACTTTGCTCCAAACTGCTTCCACATCTGCCTGCATTTGTATGGTACAAACTTTTGTAAGGGGCCTTGGATTACATAACAATAACACAACCCCAAAACTACAAGTAAAACCCCTTGCGTATTTGAGTCCTCATGTATGTGACACGATTTTCAAACTTGGTTCAGGCCAAAAATAAGAACTTCTAAGCTTTTACAAACTGTTAAAAAGAGAAAACTGCTTCCTAATGGCTTATAAATTTACCTCAGTACCGGAAACTTTTGCAGCTTTTAAAGCCTCATGGTTCATTGTACTTCCGCCTATACCAGCGTTATTCACCTGCAGAAATATACTTATATAGCTACACACATTGTGAAAAAGTTGAGCAGGTAATTGACTATAGTAGTAACTCATACCAGGATATCAAGCTTCCCAAATCTGTTTTTGACAAAGTCTGCCAGACAAGTGATGGTAGCAGGGTCGGCGACATCGAGCCGGTGAAAAACTAGATGATCAGAGAGACCGGATTCTTTCAGCTTTTCAAGAGCCTCGAGACCCCTTTTCTCGTCTCTAGCAGTTAAGACCACCATGACCCCTTTAGAGGCCAACAACTTACATATGGCCAGTCCAATCCCCTTGTTCGCCCCGGTGACAACAGCATACCTGATCGAAGAAGAAGTCAACAAATGTTAAAGCTTTAGGCAGGGATTTAAATAGCGGTCCATTACCGAAGTAGCGGCCGTTATATAACTGTAGCGGCACCGTCTAAAACCGCTATTATATTTTACGTTGTGTGAAATTTTTTTAAAATTCACTATCGCGATACCCGCAATAATCGCAATAACATCCATTATGTCCGCAACTGCGATAAACGCAATGTGACCAAAAACGTGGCCGCGGCCGCAATTTAAATCCCTGGCTTTAGGGTATAACAAATGCAAAACCGCCATCAAAGAAACAGAAACCTTTGGAGGGACTCCGCCATGAGAAGAGAGCTGAAGAAAGAGCACAGCTAGCTAGTTGGTTTATTGGAGGTTTTTATCTGATGATCTGTTGGTTAATGTCTTCAATTACGCCGCCATTGGAACTTGTTTGACACCAAAAAGAACAAAAAAGGCAACTTTATGTTCCTTGTACTTTTAGATTCAGCTGTTTGTTTCGAAGTTGACAAGGAGATACTAGTATTTTTGTTACACATTTTTCTTTTTTCCTGTGTTTACTTCTTCGAAATCAAATGCTGGAAACTTTGGCTGCTTCGCTGTCTCATAGCATGTTGGAACAAGAATATGAACGGCAGCCGTGGTACAATCAAAGCCTGTTTGGTTGGCATGTTTGAGTTTAGTGGGCCTTGGTTGCATCTCGACCGTGATTGATTAGGTTGGATTAAAAAAATATATATGAAAATAAAATAAAAATCCAAAAAATTACTAAAATTCGATTGAATCGGTTCAAATGATTTTGATTTCTAATTTAGTAACAGTTTTTAAATGGTTCAACTCAAAAAACAATTTAACATTATTGTTTGGACCGATAATCTAACTAATTTAAAAATCACACATCTTTATTAACAAAAATCACTTGCATTTTACTTATTTGATTCAAGCATATTGCTTACTCTATTAATAAATCTTTCGTTCTATTCTCTTCCAACAAAAGATAAAATAATAGAGTCAGAAAAATAAAAGTACACTAATATTTAATTAAGTCTTCCAAAATACACCAACAAAAAGTTTATTATAAGATAAACCATGAAAAACAATAACATTTGGCTGTAATTTTGGGATAATTCACCAAGTTGTAATGTATTATTTTGTTTAAAAACTTGAAACTTGTTGGCAATTGTAGAAAAGACCGGAAGAGGCACCAATGGGTAGCAACGCTACTCTCACTACATTCTCTGCCCCTTGAGCAGGGGTGTAAAATCCAGTGCTGCCGGTAATATCGGTTTTGACAAAGCCAGGGTGCACGCAATTGATGCAAAAAGTGGGGTAATTCTTGGCCAGTATCCTAGTGTAGGCATTCATAGCTGCTTTGGAGACAATATAAGTAGATGGTCCAATATAAGTTGGCCACCCATTGGTTTTCAACGCTCCGTCTCGAAAATCTTCAAGATACTTGTTCAGCACTAATTCCACTCTCTCCTCGCTCAGCTTTTCCACATCGCTTAGCACTTCTTTCGCCCATTTACACGTCATTATCTCAATTCAAAATGCAAAAACATTTAATTTTTTGTAAATTAACAGAATTATCTTATTTTTATATATTTTTATTTCATTATTCCATTTAAAATTAGAATCTAAATGATATTAATCCTCGTTAAAATTAATAAAATTTGAATATACAATTTTATAAATCATAAACATTAATTAAGTTGTATTTTCATTGATTATTATTTATGAAAATTCTTATTTAAAATTTTGATAAACTAATTATTTAAATTATAATATTGTAATTCCTGATAGGATTAGATTTAAGAATCAGAGGCTGTTTTTGTTTGTTTTGAAAAAAATGTTGTTGAAAAATTTTAAAATATTTTTTATAAAACAAAAATATGTGAAAATTAGAAAATAATAAAAGTTAGTTGCATTGTTTTCATTGAAAAAATTAACTTTAAATTTAATCAATAAATCAACCTTAATTCTAACCCATTTAAGCAAAAATATTATTATCATTTCAATAATTTTTAAATGTAAAATCTCATACCTTAGTTCGAATATAATAACTTTAGTTTATTTTATGTTTTCATTATGAGAAAATAGTTTACTAAACATGTTTTTATATTTTATTATTGAAAATAAATTTTATTTATTTATCAAACCCATTTTTCAAATTTCAAAAATTAAAAAAAAGAAGAAGCTATTTTCTAAAAAATGAAAATAGAAAATATTGGTTAAAATCAAAAGAAATTTTAAATTTGAAAATATTTTTATTTTTTTAATTTAAATTCGATTTGAGATATGAATATCCTTGTTGGAACCCGATACAACGCTCCGAATCTATGAACAATTGTAGTAGCAAGTTCAGTAACATGGTATGTGGAAGGTTGTGTAGTAAAAGTTTACCTCCAGTAAACCAAGAAAAGAGGAAACATTGACAATCCTGGCGGAATCAGACAAGTTGAGGAGGGGAAGTAGCGCTTCAACCATTGCTTTCATACCATAGTAATTGGTTTTTAGGCAATCTTGGACCATATCATAAGTTTCACTTGTAATAATCTCATTCCACACTTCCTCCCCTACTGGCTGCTTCCACAAAGCAGATTCTTTTAAATTCCATAAAACAACTCAAAACAAGGATGGAATCCTAAGACTTACCCAATCACTCGCTTTTTCAACAGCGGTAGTTAAAATCTCATAGTTCAGATTGGCTCCAGCAATTGCTGCATTATTGACCTACAACACTTTTGATCATTACCATTACCATCATTTTATGTTACTTTAACCCCATTTTTTGGGTAATTTCTATCCAACGTCATTAAACTATTACTAAGTTTACATTTTAGTCACTCAATTTCAAATATGATAAAAAACCACGGGCAAATATAATTTTACTATAATGGCAAAAAAACGAAGAGTACAAAAGATAGAGATAAAAACTAAACCCCGAAAACACAAAATTATTTAAATGTGTTATGAGTTCTAATCTCTAATGAGTGTTTTTTCTAAGGTTGTAAAAGAATAATAATAAAATAATCTAGACTACTCAGAGTTTGATTAAAACCTAAAAGATTATTTCTCAAATTTGACTGAAATAAGAGTCATACTTAACCGATTAAGTATGTTGTTTTACATACCGACAGTTACTGATTCGCCGTACTAATCATCAAATTGCTGCTTAGAGCTCACTAGTTCAGTAGTTCAGTCCAGTGATTTAAATGAAAACTTTTAAATAATCCATTGATATTTTGTAACTTTTTGAAATTAAGTGACTAAATTATAGGTGAAATTTTTAAAATAAAAAAAAAAAAGGAAAGAAAAAGGAGGAGAAATTACATACTAAGATATCAAGTTTCCCGAATTGGGTGTTGATGAAAGCAGCAAGAGAAGCAACGCTAAGAGGGTTAGTGACATCGAGCTGGTGGAAAACCAGATTATGAGAAAGACCAGATTCCTTGAGCTTGTCAAGAGCTTGAAGCCCCCTTTTCTCATCTCTAGCAGTTAACACCACGGTGACACCTTTGGAAGCCAACTGCTTACATATTTCCAATCCAATTCCCTTGTTTCCTCCACTCACCACTGCATATCTGTGAAAAAGAGATATTATGAGGAAGATATGTGAAGAATTTAATTCAATGGGTTTACCTCTTTGTCGCGAGGAAGTCGCATGTTTCCGCCATTTCGTTTATCTCTGCCTTCGGGACTTTGATGGGAGGTGGAGAGCGCTCTTATAAAAGTTGATGCCTTCTATGTGGACCAAATTCTTGAAAATGCAATCTTCAACTTGTCAACTTGTCTTTAGATTTTAAGTTCAATGAATTGTGAGTTGTGTTCGAATCTTTAAAGAGATTAGATAGATTTTTTTTTAAATTTAAAATTAAATATTCAAATATATATATATATATATATATATATATATGTGTGTGTGTGTGATTATACATAATTTTAAAATAAATGCATCCTGTAGGAAATGATCTTGAGCCAGAGAGGAAGAATGATGGAAATTTCCTTCTATGTGGACCAAATTCTTGAAAATGCAATCTTCAACTTGTCAACTTGTCTTTAGAATTGTTTATTATTATTATGGAAGAGTGTGTTTAGATTTTAAGTTCAATGAATTGTGAGTTGTGTTCGAATCTTTAAAGAGATTAGATAGATTTTTTTAAAATTTAAAATTAAATATTCAAATATATGTGTGTGTTAAAATAAATGCATCCTGTAGGAAATGATCTTGAGCCAGAGAGGAAGAATGATGGAAATTTACCATAATTTTAAAGAAATAAATTTACCTTTTGACCTTTCTTTTGCAAATGGAACCAATCAGGGCGAATCAGAATAATTTTACCATAATATTGTTTAATGATGGGTGATCAAAATAGTAGTGTTTTATTTTTGAAATTTATAAAAGTTGAGCAGCTAATTGTCTAGTCTATCCTATAATTTATTATTATCGAGCACTTAATCACCTACAGAAAATTGCACTAAAATTGTTTTAAGTCCGTATACTTTTAATAGATTTGGAATTGAGTTCATTTATTTTTATTTTAAGGATTTTAGTTCATTACCTTTTGAATTTAAAAATATATAATTGTTAGTATTTTTATTTTTATTTGTTATTTCATATGCATTAAAAACATCATTGTTTCTATTATATGGTTATTATCAGGCCATACTTAGAGTAATGAACACCTTTAACTATCGGGCCATCAACCCGATTAAAAAAATTAATGATTATTATGATAGTAAAAGTTTAATAATTTTATATGTTTTTTTTTAAATATTAGTGACACATGAAAAGGGATGGGTGTTATTGAAATTGAATAAAATGAGTTGTTCAAAAGAAATAATTACGAAAATTAAAAAGAAAAACATAGGCCGCAAATGAAGAAGAAAAATATAGGCAGCAGCTGATTTTCCTTCTATGTTTATGGAAAATTAAAAATACCGTTTCTTTTTATGGTTTTGGAAAACTAAAGAATAAAGATACTCCACTTAACCACATAAATAAAATTTGATCAATCTTGGTAAGAGTATTATTTGTCCATGGCTTATTTTTGGAAAATAGAAGATTTCTTTCTTTCTTTTTTCCACAAAAGTTTTACTCATTCTTTTAATTTCAAGTTAAAATTTGTACTAGTTATTTTTATGTCTAACTATTGTAATACATATGTATTAAATAAGATTTTTCTTTATATTATTACACTAGTAATCAAACGAGTTATTAATATTACAAAACAATGATGCTACATTTTATAACATCCTACACCCGACCTAGACGTTATGGCCTGATATTGAGGAATTATATAAACTCGTTTAGAAACTCAAAAATAACCCTTGAAAATCGAGTGATCTTAAAAGTTTTTTTTTTTTTGCAAATACCTTTCTAGTTTATTAGAAAATTTGTGTTTAAAATTGTTCATTTTACAGAAAATCATTTAATTGATTACTTTGTTTTACAGCGAAAATTTCAGAGTGTTAAATTTTGAAAATCATGATTCTAATTTGGCAAATCGTGAGCTTTTGTAATTTAACGATAAAATACCAATATCTGTCTAACATAAACCAAATCGTAAAGCAAAGTTCGAAAATAGATTTAAAGTCCCAAAAAGTCCAGAATTAAATTAAAACATAAATCGTCTTGTTTTATTAACCAGAAAATCAATCCAATCTCCCGTGCGTCACCCGATCCTAAGTTTGTTGATTACCTAAGAAGTCAGAAAATTTGGGTGAGCCTACAAAACTCAGTGTGTAACTCAACCCATACAAATAAATCAGATAGCAAATTCACACAGAAATTAGAAATCGAACAAATTACACAACATGACATACTATGTGATGCAATATGACAGACAGATCATCTCTGTTCATCTCTATACACTACTTAAGGTAATAAATACCCATCCAACCCTACACATCAAAATAGCGAGCATATGTCACTTTTCAAAATAGTGCAGTTAAGCTGCCAAAAATATTGTGCTAATCCGCCAAAATCAAATAGGTATGGTCAAGCGACCAGAACAAATATATGGTTTAAACCACCAGATAAGGCATATAATTAAACTGCCAACACTTCCTCCATCACATCATTATCCCACCCCCAATGCATATGCCAAAATATAGAACATACTCATATGCACATAGATGAATCATGCTTAAGCATATCACTACATTTACTCAGATGCAAATATTATATACAAACATGCTATCGAAAGCTACACATACAATGTTGGCATTACAGATGTAACGCCCTAAATAATTTATTTCTGATTCTGTAAATGTTTGACACAAATATCTGTTTGCATCAGTGGTTAAGTGTTCTGGATGTGTGTCTTGGGTTCAAGTCCCACACTTGTCAATTTTGTTATTTTTTATCCAAGCCTTACCCTTAATGAATGAGCTTTTATAAAATTGTCTGTTATTCCATATCAGAATGAGGTTGCTAGTTTGAGTGGTAAGGGAGTTAGTGTGTTAGAGGTCTTGTGTTCTTGCACAAGCATGGAATTTGATGTCAAATTTCTTCTGTTTTCCCTCTTTCTGACGTTTCTTTTCTCCTTCTCTGCAACCCTCTATTTTGGTTCTTTTTCAATTCGGCTCGTGAATCCATTGTTCGATCGTGCTGTTGGAATTGTCGGGTTTTCCTTTGGGTTTGGTAAGTAAAACTTTGTTTTCGTTAACTTTTGGTTTGGGATTTTTTTTAGCGATGTCAATCTGTAGTGATTGATTAGTGGTAATTCGTGTTTAGGAGCAGATTATGGAGTAAGGAAGTGCACTTCAACGGTTTAGTACACATTAGAGGTGGTTTGTCATCAGTGGTAAGTCGGTTCCGTGTCGATTCTTGTGTTGAATTCGTTAATCAATCTACTAAATTGATGTTGGGTACTCTATTTTTAGGTTCCGGAAGGCTCCGGATTATTTCGCCTCAAAATTGTACTAGGTGTATACCCCTTATGCAGAAAACTAAGCTTTGGCAAAAGCCGAAAAACCTTACTACTGATGCCACACGGGTGTGTGGGTTTTGGGTTAGCCCGTGTAGGCCACACGGGTGAGACCAATCTGGGCATGTGGGCCACACGGGCATATAGGCCCATAATTCTAAAATTTTTCCTAGGGTCAGACAAGCCATTCTGATCGATTGTGGGCCTACTGTAGGGTCAGTAAAAGATAACCAAACCCTAGATTATGTGATCAAATATTCTGAAAGTTTGCTCTGAGTAGGACACTCTTATTTATGTCTGATTATTCTACTATATATATATTTGATATCTGTATGCGAGCATGTTAAACATGACATTACTGTATCTGTTATTTTGTATATCTTTTTGGGGTGGGATTTATATATGTGGAGAAAGTGTTCTGTATGGCGATCATTGTCTATATTCTGGCAACTTGGCTGTACATTATCTGATATGTGTCGTAATGGCAAGGTTTGGTGTGTAGGGATGGGTAGGTGTTTTTTAACCCCACATAGTGTTATGGGATGGTCGGAGTTGGTGTGCAGGGGATGAGGGTAGGATTCTATATATCTGTTTCTGTTATCTGAATTTGTAAAGGCTTAAGTCTGAATCTGAATCTGAATCTGACTGTGTATGTGACTTCTGTATGTACAGCATGTTTATTTCTGTTGGGTTACACATTGATACGTAAACTCACTTTTGTTGTTTGTTTTGTTCAGGTAATCTACAGACTTAGGTGGATCGGTGCAGCAGAGTCTCGTGGTGACCACTAGTCTATGAACTGAATTCAAATAAAGGTTTTTATTTATTTAGGAATTATTTTTTGGGAGTTTTGTAATAATTGGACTTTTCGGGCTATTTGGTTTAACTTTTAGGATTTGGATTTTTCGTTTTATACTTTAGTTGCGACGGTTATCTAAAAACATGGTTTTTACTAAAACAAAGGTTTTCCAAACTTACGAATAAGATTTTAGGAAAATAATGATTACTATAACTTCCGCTGTAAATTACGTTTTGGCAAATAAATTAATTGAATAACATTTTTGACAATAGATATAAACAAATATGGATTTAAAATCTGGAATGATTTATGCAATGACATCGTTTTCAAAACCCTTCCTTGTGACATCTTCGGATTCGGCCATAACGTATAAGTCAGGAACGTGAGTCAATAGAAAAGAAGGGAACGTGATTTCAAATATTTCTATTCTATTCACTCCCTCTCTTCGGATTCGACATTACAACAGATTTCAAATATCAGTGTCCTACATATTGCATAACAGACTCTATGAGGTAGCTAGCATCAAAAAAACACTTAAATCACGACCCTAACTAAAATTTATGAAAAATAGGCCTACACGACCTACTTGGCCAAGCCCGTGAAGCCCACATAACCTGGCACAAGGCCTAACACCCACCCATGTGTCCTACATGCCCGTGCGGCTCACACAGCCTACCTGACCCAGTTCGTGTGGCCCACACAGTCATGTGGCCCACATAGTCGTGTGGCTTACATGGCCTGGCATACGACCGTGTGGTGTCAATAGAATGTTATTTCGGCTTCACATTGTTCACTGTTTTTTGGTACAGAAAGTACATACCTTTTCGTTTTTTTATGTCGACACAACAGCAGCAAAACTAGCACCTAAAACAACACCCACTTATTGAATTAGTGAATAAAACAAGAATCGACCTTTGGTTTCTAAAACAAATTGACCAAAAACTAAGTAATCATCAACATAATTCCTGGATTAACCAACTAGCCCTCCAAAAATCGAGTATTCAACACTTACCCCAAAAAAGAAAAACAACAGCTAACAGAGTTAATTCACTAGAGGATAAGGTAATTCACGCTCCTCACCTAACCACAATTACAAAAGATCAATTAACCCCAACAACACAATGATAATTAGTACCTAAAGTAAAATTCGAAGAATTTTCCCACAACGAATTTATGAATCCTACTCTGCGATACTTACCACGTACGACCGAAACAAATCAATTAGCAAAGAGGTGACAAGATAGAACACAACAAAACAAGAGAAGAAAAATCAAGGGAAATGGTAGAATAGAAGTAAAAAAGGGTGACAAAAAAGAAAAAGTCAACAGAATGACAAGAGAAAAGATAAAAAAAAACATGAATAGAGGGAGTGAGAAAAGAAGGGAACGTGAGATTTACTTAGCAGTTGAATTTAATCGAAACTCTAACTTTAGGCGACAACAAGTGACAAAGTAAAAATATTTCTATTTTGCACACATAGGATTTGAACACGAGATCTCTAAGTAAGCTAAAGCCTTACCACTAAACCAACAAACTCATTCTTGTTAACAATTGAGAAAATATAATAGCTAAGGTAGATATTCCAAAGTCAGAGGTTGGAACAAAATTAATAAAATTTCAAGAGAAAGGGTTTGAACACAGGATCTCTCACACACAAACACTACACTTACAACTGAACCAAATCAATCCACTTAATATGTTTTAACAATTCAAAAACAAGAATTTTAGAGTGTTACACATTTATTTGACCAATCAACTTGCAATCTGGTTAATGTACACTTACATTTATGTCTCGTAGCATGTTAGAATAAGAATTAGAACAGTAGCCATGGTACAATCAAAGTCTATTTGGTTAAGTCTATTTGGTTGGCATGTTTGAGTTTAGTGGGCCTTGGTTGCATCACGACAAACCTTCAAAAATTTTCAATGGGTTGGATTAAAAAAATGTATGAAAATAAAATAAAATACAAAAAATTACTAAAACTCGATTCAATTGATTCAAATGGTTTTGATTTTTAATTTACTATCAGTTCTAAATGGTTCAACTAAAAAAAACAGTTTAACATTATTGTTTGGACCGATAATCCAACTAATTTCTAATTCAATCGATTCGAAAAACCATGCATCTTTATTAGCAAAGATCACTTGTATTTTCTTTATTTGTTTTTGCATATTGCTTACTAAATACAATCATTGTTCTATTTTCTTCCAACAAAAGAGAAAATAATTCAATTGGGAAAACTTCAAATCAAGTTATTTCAATCCAAATCAATGTAAAGCTGAAAAGATATACTAATATTTAATTAAGTCTCCCATTAAAACTTAAAAGATATTCAAATCAAGTTATTGCCAAGGTTGGTTGGGCCCTCCATGAAAACGAAATCTATTTATTTAGTGTTTAGGGTTTAAGTTTAGGGTTTAGGGTTAAGAACATAAATTCAGTAGCCCAAACAAGATGTTCAAATAAGAACATCCACGCCTAGACTGACAAACTATTCATACAAAATGGATTATGCCTCTTGATAAGTTGTGAAGAGTTTAACCATAGATAATCTCTTAACCATCCCATCAAATAAGTAGAAGATTCATTAAACTGTCAGACGTTACCCTGCCATAATGTGATGTGTTTCCAATGCCAATAAAAAGTAACCCATCCAATGGTATTTAACTTCGAGAGTCATGCGTGGTAGCAATACCAAACCAAATACGACGAGTAGTGGGGCCTGAGCTAATCCTTGGTTAAACCTTGGAAATCTTAAACCCTAAACCTTTAATTTTTTTTATTTTCATTTTGGCAACTTATACTTCTATATTATTGACCCTAAACCCTAAACCTGAATCCTCTTTTTTACAGTCTTATTTATTATGATAAGAAAGCGCTCTTAGTTTAGTTTGATAGAACGCAAATAGACATCCACGGGAATTAGTTTATCGACCCCCCAATAGTACTATAAGAATCAATATTGAACATCCCTCCTGTAATTGTACACGCTCCCATAGCATTAATATATTTAGGTTTAGGGTTTGAATCCACAAGTGCCGGCGGAGGACCAAGAGATTACCCGACCACAATATTATTCCATTATTCAATCTAGTTGCCTAACCTTCTCCTATTGGATTATATTTTTGGTTCAAGGTAACCACTCTTTTAAAACCAATCTTATCTTAAACTCTAGCCTTTTCTTTTAAACATCTCCACATAAATGATTGAGTTTGGCATACCTAAGCATTCACAGGATTTTGAATAAAACAAAACCTAGAATACAATTGTACAAGCCCAATTTTTAACCCCTAACCCAAACTAAACCTTACCCACCAGCCCAAGAACCCAAAACAATTAAACCCAATTAACCCCTAACCCAAACTAAACCTTACCCACCAGCCCAAACCCGAATGGCCCAATTCCAAACCCACCTGACCCAATACAAACCCGAAGCCCAATAACCCAATAGGCCCAACTTCTCTAAAAACAGCAAAACTATGGTTTCAGAAACTGAAACCCTAGGCACCGCACACCAGTCGCATCTGCGCCTGCCCACGATCACGTCGGCCAGGCCCACTTGCGCCGTCACCTGCAAGACAAGCAAACAACAACAACCAGGCAGAGAAAAATATAGCAAAGTCACATGTAATTTTAGGCTATAAAAAGCCGAGTATCCCTACTATAAAGGGGTTCAGCTTCTTTGTTCCTCTTTTGAGAAAAACATTTTTAGAAAATAAAAGCAAAAGAACATTTCAAGGTGATTTTTCAGTTCAAGATTTATTTTTTCTTTTTCATTTTTACTATTTTTCTTTATTTCCTTTTTATTTCATAAGCAAAACAATAAAAAAAGGAGTAAAAAAGGTACCTAAGCAGGATTTACGTCGTTGGAGTACCTAAGCAGGATTTACGTCGTTGGAGACCCCTCGTCGGCGTCGAGTTCGGGCACGGGGGGGTTTTATGTCACCTTTTTCTGGCGACCCTTGGTTTCAAAAGGGCTTTGCCTTCGTGCGCGCCGAAGACCGGGGCTGAATTGCACCTCTTGAGCAACGCCCGCCAACTTGCACGGTGGCGCTATGGCGGCGCTAAGAGGGCTCAAAGGTCGGGCGTTTGAAAAGGGGGAGAAAAGTTGGTTATTTTATTTTTAATGGTTGAAATGTTTTTTTTGGGAAAAAATGGGTTTAAATACCCAAACGTAACAGCGCCGTTTTGAGGCCCTTGACCCGCGCGGTGACCCGACGCAAGGGGAGGATCCGCGCGTTTTTTAAAGGGGGATATTTGCGCGCGCAGTCCCTCTAATTTTGCAGTGCATTACAATTTGGTCCTATTTCGTTATTTTCTTTTATTTTGATTTAGCTACAATGTTTTATTTTTGTTTCAATTTAGTCTATTGAAGTGCTGCGTTTTGGGGCTTTGGTTTCTTTGCAGTTTTGGTCCCCCCTCTTTTAGCGCGTGTTGCATTTTAGTCCTTTTCATTTTTTTATTTTGAATTCGCCCAGTATTTTTGTTTTTATTTCGATTTAGTCCGTTTTTCTAGAAATTTTATTGTTGAATTAATTATTATTATTATTATTATTATTATTATTATTATTACTGTTATTATTATTACTACTATTATTAATTATTATTAGTTTTATTTTCATTTTATTTATTCGTTACTATTATATTAATATGTTAATTAGTTTTATATTGTTTTCAACTTTATTTTTATTCTATATATATATATATATATGCATTATGCTTATCCATATTTTATAATAGCTTATTTTTATATACACATAAATGTATATATGTAAATATTTTTTATATTCTATAACTTATATACATATGTATTTGTACATCTATATGTATCTATACACATTTTTATAAATACATGTATATAAAATATATTTTCATACACCTTTATTATATATATACACATTTATATACTTACATACACTTCATACTTTCAAAAATATACATTTTGTTTATATTATTTATATTTCATAATTTTACATACCTACACCTATATGTACTTTTTTATATATACATACAAATATATTCTTTATATTTTAAAATATATTCTATACATAGGTATTTTCTTATATTTTATAATTCACATATGCATACATATTTTTAATTTATATTTCTATACATATACATATATATATATATATCTTTCCATTTTAAATTGTATTCACTATTTATTTATTTTATTTTCATTATTATTTGAATGAATGCTTTAATTTTATTCATTTATATGCGATTGTTATTTTGTATGTTGTAGATTTGACCTTTTATTTATTTTATATTGTGCCATTGCTTGTATCATTTTCATACTTTCGTATTCATTATGGTTCTCGCTATGCATAACAATAATGTAATTAGTTTTCACATTCTTTACTACGACTTTGTGTTTTATTTTACTCGATATAATGAAATTTATTTTAAATAAATAGCATTTCGTGTTTAGATTCGAGAAAGTCGTGCCCTAACTTACTGGGTTTCGATTTTCACAATAAATCTAAATACGTGAATCTTTTCAAACTCAAGTTTTAAATTATCTCGGGAATAAAAAAGATCGTGTCCTAACTTACTGGTCGTGATCTCTTTTTTTAAATCCGAGATAGCTAAATACCTTTTAAATTTCTGGCATTCATTTGCGCATCGGGAATTCGAGACATTGTGTCCTAACTTACTAGATATGATTCTCTTCCTCGATTAACGTGAAATATGCCCCCTTTTCCCAAAAATTTTTAACATTTTAATACAATGATCGTATTTTTAAAATTCTTCAAAGTTTTCAATTTTCGACATTAAGACATTAACTAATCGACTAGGTACCAATTTTGGGCGTTATGAGGGTGCTAATCCTTCCTCGTATGTAACCGACTCCTGAACCTATTTTTCTGAATTTCGTGGACCAAACTCGTTGTTTTAATAAAATTAAATTGTTTATTAAAAACAACCACTTTTACGAGGTGGCCTGATCACACCTCATCAAAAAAAGATTGGTGGCGACTCCCACTTTCGTTTTCATTTTTCAAAACCCAAGTCGAACCCGTTTTCATCAAAAAAAAATGGTGTCAACAACAATCACCAACACAATTACTGTCTTATATATAAAACACCAAAATAAGCTTTTGATAAAACAATTTTAATAAAGAAACTACTTTACAAGAATTAGTTTGTTTATTTTTAGTAAATGGATCAAAATAATAACTTGTGTTCTATTTTTCTATTATTTTTTCTTTGCTTATATGTTTGTGTGATAAAAGTTCGTCTACTTCACTCGATTCAAGTTTCAAATTTTCAGAGTTCGTTTATTATTGTAACTCTTTTGCTGGTTCCCTAATTTTCCATAATTTAAGTAAAAAAAAAAAAAAAACAGATGAAATTTCCAAATATTTTGGAATCAAATTTTTGTATGAATGGTATATGTAAAGAGTAAACCAACTTCTAGAATTGAAACAATAATAACTCGTCTAAAATCGAATTCCAGCATTCATTTTACACCGGAAGAGAAATTCAGAATATGAAAATGGAAATCAAAATATTGAGCCTAATCTGCTCATCCAGTCTGTGTCATCAGAAGCATTTCACTTTACAAAATTTGACGAAGGCGGCTTGGAGAAAAAGTCATTCTTGACCCATATTTGTTGCAAAATGCTTGGGTTAGGGGTTACAAAAGGACGAAAAACGATGGATAATATATCTGCTGCAATTCCAGATTTAAACAAAGGGTTGAATTGGAGATCAACATAAATCTTGAACTCTTAATGATTAATAATTCAGTTTTATTTATCTGAGAAAAAAGAAGATAAAGTTAATAGTAAACAAAAGAAGGAAGTTAACACGCTTGCTTCGCAGCTCTAGTTTGGGGGGCCGTACCTCCTCGGTCCACATAGAAATGGCCTCCATTCCCAAATTGTGAAAGAAATAATAAAATAAAATAAAATGGAAGCCTACTTTTCCTGAACAAGTGGACTGTAAATGGGGTACCACATATTTCGAAATACGTATTCCACCGTCTCCTCCTGCACCCATTTAAGTTATAAAATTTAGATGATAGAGATTTAAGTTGTAATTCTTTTACCTTAGGGTTACTAAAATGTGAATATTTACCGTGAAAATGCTTTTCTGAGGGGATTAGAAAAAGAAAGGTGAAATAAGTTTGGTATCTTACTTTCGACATATGAGCCAATTCTTTAGGACCCACATCTCCATGCCCTTCCGCCACTTCTTCCGCAACAGCAGCTCGCAGAACAGATGCTCCCACCTCGGCTGTAATATGCCGAATACTGCATTGTGCACAAAGCATAATTAACTTCTTCATGATGAATAAGAAGAAGAAGAAGAGCATTAGAAATTAAAGGGGAAAAGAAAAGGTGATGGAGTATTCTTAAAACCATAGATCCTCCCAATGATCTCCAATGGTCATGAGTGCTTCATTCATACATGCAATACAATCGGAGCAACACTAACGCGACAAGTAAGCTAAAAAATCTACATCTATTGTGACAGGCAAATGATGTATTGATAAAATGCCCTGCTAAATCATAAATTGTTTATGATTGGGTGTCTATTGAACTAACGTTTACGATACCACTTTAGACAACAAGGAAAAGTCACAGGTGAATGTAGACAATATTACCTGTCGATAGATGGATACAAGATGCCCTTCTGAATTTCTTCATCAGTCATATAAGATGCAAGGCTGCAAAGATAGCATCACAAGCGACACAAGAATTATAGGACCCATTGTGTTCATACTCATGTGAAGCGCAAAAAGGTTACTGTAATCAGTGTCTAATAGAGTTTATGCAACCAAAACTTCAATAATGCACACAATAACATAGGGATACAAAGGCCTACACCAACATTTCACTCCTTTTAGGGTCCTAGTTTTGCATCACTAAGAAATTATAGCCTCCCGTTATAAGTAGGGTCTGAGAAAGGTCCCAGTGTAAACAGATTTTCTCCTGCTTATAGAGAAAGGTTTTCGATCTGTGACCAAGCGGATAGCAAGTAGACTTGTTCTTATCAGGTGCTTTTCTTGTAGTCTTGGTCCATTCAAACGCTTTGTATTTATATATATACTCAATGAATACATTATAGTATACTAGAAATAATAAGAGCGTAGTTTTCCAAACATTCTACACTGTGAATTCAGGCTTTATGAATTATTGGAAGAGAGAGAAAACAAGAATAATAGGAACTATATGATAATACTCATATTCATACCATTCAGCAGCAGCTTGCAACATTCCATCAGTTATAAAGCGAGCACCTGAGACCAAACTTCCCAAACCAATCCTGGATTAAAAAGCAACATTAGTTAAATCTGAGCAAGTTCTAAGTATGTTAAGAAAAGAATAATAACGAACTGCAAAAACAACACATACCCTGGGAACAGGTACATGTTATTTGCTTGATTTACATAGCCCACTTTTCCATTACCTGTCAGCAAGCAAATGCTTATCAAAGATGTAATAACCAAAACCTAAAAACCGGATTCACATGCAGGAAAGAAGCACTAAATTCTTGTAAATTTATGATGCAAAATCTTTCAAACAAGATGAACTTCAACTGGTATGGAAAATACCAAGATTGACATTTTCGAAAGGGCTTCCACTGGCGAACACTATGTTTTCTCCAGCATGCTTAAAAGCATCTGCTGCAGTGCATTCAGCTGTCCAATGGGAATGCAAACAGAATATTAAAATAAAACATCTAGTTTTAAGGGGAAAAAAAATCCAAATATGCATGACGGGTGAAAAAACAAACCATTCATGGTGGGATTTGACATTGCAAAAATAGCAGGTCTAGTTGAACCAGATTCACGCAAAGCCTTGAGCACCTGTTTTTTTTGCCAAGACAATAGTGAGGAACTCGAAACAATGCACAACGCAAGCAGTAATCAGAACATAAAAATATGCATAAACTACTCTGAACAACAAAACAAAGGTTAGTGACTATATATGCCATAGAAATAATTTGAAAAGTATGAACTTCCACCTCTTCACTGAACACACCGCCAACTCCAGACAAACCAAGA
This sequence comes from Gossypium raimondii, assembly GCF_025698545.1. NCBI lineage: Eukaryota > Viridiplantae > Streptophyta > Magnoliopsida > Malvales > Malvaceae > Gossypium > Gossypium raimondii. The sequence continues at coordinate 29,536,364 of NC_068571.1, read as the reverse complement.
AGCACATCAGGTTTGACCTTTTTAACCTGGATAAAATTAATTTTACAGCAATTAGTTCTTACATATGCAAATTCTGCACTAGCTTCTTTTGTTCTTAGCACAATTTCATATACACCAGCCTGGCACTTTTATGGCAGCCCCTCAAGCCCTGCCATTGGACTTACCACTTCAAGTAGAGAAGCCCCCTCTCTAAGTCCCACTATCTGTCCTGGATCCTTAGCAAATGGAGCAGCCGCTGGATCAAGATTCTTCCTCTCTTTAGTGATGAGACCCTAAACCGGCAACAACAATATTTGAAGCATTACCCACCATGTGGAGAATGAAATTAAAAATTACTAGATGGTCAATCTGACATATAACTAGAATGAGAGTATCTAGGTTCCCAGTATCAAACCATAATCATTTTCTCATAAGAAATAACAATATTTTAGAGAGACAAAAAAAAGAAACTATGAATGATGTAAATCATATAAAAGCCCTTAAACCATTTTCAAGTAAAACTTTTTTGCGTGTTCTGTGCATATAAACCTCATATTTATCACACATAGAAAGGATATATTACATATCAAAGTATGAACTACCTGGCACAAATGGAATGAAGAGTACCATAGTGGAAGTATAAACATAAGTATAAACATACATCTTTATCAAGTAGGAAAAAGTTTTGTGCAGCAGTTTCATTTTTTCCTGTCATTCTTGCAACAGCTTGCACAGCCATGCTAAGGACACCAAGCCCTGCACTGGAAGACAGATAGAAAGGTGGATATGAGAAGTAAAGCCAAGAATGGGCACAAAATCTTATGGTGAAAGGCTGAAGGCCAAGCTGTTATCTATAAGCTAAGTCAGTACCTCCCAGCTCCCACCACAACTATTTTCTGGTCTGGAAAGTCAGCCAATGTTCGGCCTTGTGCTCTTACAGTTCCTAACAATCCAGCAAGCGCAACTCCAGCAGTTCCCTGCAAGACATTGAGTAGGCAAAACTTTTTAATAATGATGGCATTCAAAGTGATTCCATAGCAATCTGTATTATACTAGACAATAGTTCATAAAAGTAGCAAGTAGCTGCACCAAGTGTTCACCTGTATGTCATCATTAAACATGCAAAACTTTTTCCGATAGCGGTCCAAGGTTTCAAAGGCCCACTTCATTTGAAAATCTTCAAACTAAATGGTATAACCGTCAAATAAATAAACTCGGTATGAACAAGTAATAATACAAAGGTCTCCCCTCTGAAAGAAATAAACCTGCACAATAGCCTTAGGCCAACGAGTGAAAACTGCTTCCATGAACTCATCAACAATTTCTAGATATTCTTCCCCTTCTAACCTAGGTTGTCTTAATCCTAAATCTGTCAAGCCAAAGAAAAATGTCAACATCAGCCCAACCTGTCAGGAAATAAAATCATATGCAAGCATATCATACAGTCCACTCTGCAAAGGTAACAGCTTCTTAAGAACAAGTAATTAAAGCACATCATATACTTACAAAGCCGGTCTTCAAGTAGCTTCTGATTGTTAGTACCAACATCAAGCATAACAGGGAGCACCTGTCAGAGAAAGAAAATTGATTGAACAATTGAGGTTAAACGCAAGAATGTACAGGTAGAGTTATAAACAACAGACATTTACCTGCCTGAAAATAAACAGGCTGGAAGGAGGAAGAAAGAAAAGAGAGATAATAGTTCTTACACGTTGTGGGTTGATACCAGCAGCAGCAACATACATATCAAGTTTTCCAATTGGTATTCCAATACCCTGAACTCCAAGGTCACCAAGGCCAAGAATTCGACTGCCATCAGTCAGGACTATCATATCAACCTGCGAGACCGGAATTCAACATAACATAAATGAACAAAAGGCATATGACATACAATCTTTGACACTCTTAAGATCCAAAACTTACATGTTGAGCTGGCCAATTATATATCATAGACATCATCTCTCCTTTGTCCTTCGCACTGAAATACATACCTCGTGGGCGTCTAAACAATCCAGAGTAGTTTTGACATACTAGCCCCACAGTCGGCGTATAAATTATAGGTGCAAAATCTTTGATGTTGTCCATAAGGACCTGAAGCAAAAAGCAAAGCAGAAAAACTTTAAATGATATGAGAAGTAAAAAAATTTGTGTAAATGCCATAAATTGAAACAATCAACCAACTTACTCTGTAGTATAGTGTTTCATTCCTGTCATGCAATCTATTTAAGATCCTCCATTTGGCTAATGCAACAACACCATCAGGTTGGCCCTTAGTATTTTTTTCCAAGGAGTGATATGATTCCACTACCAATTAGAAAACAAAGTCAAAATCGAGGCTATTGTTTGAGACCAAGATCAACAACTTGGTAAAAATCTCCTAAAAGGCAAATAAACAACCATACGATTTTAGCAAGCTATACGTATATTATACCTAATTTGGAAAACAAACTTACTGAAACGATCATATTGCTGTTCGAATGATATCACACGTGGCGGAAGGAGACCACGGAGCCCAAGTCGATCTCTTTCTGTTAAGGGAAAGCCAGTATCCTGCACTTAAGGGGAAAAAAAGTCAAACGTTTTCGTATCGACTGAAATTCGGAGCTTACGTTTCAAAAGCACGATCTAAAAAAATAAATTTCCGAGTCAAAATAAAATTCATTCTCAGTAAGCAGAAAAATCACTGCTTCAAAGTGTAAACAAGTCAGCCAAATATCATAGTAAGAAAAATAAGCCAACCTTATTAAACCAAGGATCATGAAGAATATCTGTTCCACGCTTGTGAACAATACAAGGACCAGGAATCACCGACGAGAACAACCGTCGTGTGCGGCTCAACCTCGACGATGCAAATCGCGTCAGGTTCCACATTCCGTGCCCTAGATTTCCAGATCCAAAACCACCACTGAGTAAAACGGAGACAACAACACAACTTCAGTTAAAAACACAACAGTTGCTCTTAGTGGTAGTACTACTGTCTTAACATGTTGCCGCAAATATTTTAGGAAAAAAAGAACACGAAGGACTGGTAGAACTGGTGTGAAAACGTGCGTTTGGTTTCAATATATAGTAAAAAAGCTTAAAGGAATTGACTTTATTTTATTTATTTATTGTCATTGTTGACGATTTTCACTGGTCTACAGTAGTGTTAAATACGTCTGAAAGGGGCAAAACAGTTGAAGCTGTTTGGGAAAGAAAGTGTCTGAAGATGCCCGGGATGTGCGGGCAGCGAAGAGAATGTGGTTTGGTCAGTGGATGGGTGATAGTGATTGAAATTTGAAGGGGATTGGTTGCCCACGGGCAACGAGGGTATATTTGGGAAGATAATAATGATGGATGTGGGCCCAATGGTTTTGATGCTTTCACTGTGTCTTAGGAACTTTCCCTTTTGATCTTTGCCACGTGTAATACTACTGTTTTGCTGTTGTACATTTGAAAGTTGATGAATTAAAAGAGATTTAAATGGGTGATTGGGTTTTTAGTTTATTTTTTTGTTTTATGTTGTGATATTTAATTTTACCGTTATGTTATTTTTATATTAATAATAGATAAATGTATCGTTCATCTAAATTTATTTTTAATTTAGTTTTTCCATAAATTTTGATTTTTTTTAACCATGTAACTTCTTTATTATAGTTATTAGTAAAAATATTCTTTAGATAATTGATGATTTTCTTGGAAATGGAAAATAAGAAAAAATTTATATCATAAAAGTATTCTTACTTTGTGTTAGGTTTTAATTTAACTTTTCATAATCTCAAGCACTCATTTCTTTTCATCAATGTTTTCGTGATGGTATTGTAGACGAAATTTTTGAATTAATCACAAAACACCATGCATCAATTTTAAAATATCATTCTTTAAATTGAAATTATTACAAATAAAATGATGACATCATATATTATATCATAATTATTTTTCTTTAATTAATTTATAAATAATAAATATATATATTACTACTAATTAAATTAAAATAATTAAGTGACAATATTAAATAATTATTTTATCTATAATTAATTAAATTGGTAAGAGATAAATATTAAATTAAAGAGTTTAATTTTTGTGGAATACTTCAAATGAGAGTTTACATTCCAAAAAAAGCTCTCTTTTACTTAAAGAATTGGTAATATAAAAGGGGTCAGTCCAATCCATTTTACACACTCACAAGTTCAAAAGTCTAAAAGTTCTTTAAAGAAACTGAAGAACTTGAAAAAAATTCAAAAGAATGTCGTATCAATTTTAAAGAAAAATCACCTTCTGATCCAGTTCAACCAATTAGAGGAAGTCAAAAGTTGTTTATAAATAAAGTCACATTTCGATCCAATTCAACTGAAAAAATAGGTTCAAATCCGTTTCAAGAGCACATCACAATGGCACTTGAAGCAAACTGCATCCTTCCAAGATCAAGTTTAGACAACCTTGGATCAAAGCTCAACTGAAGAAAATAATTAAAATAGTTCTCTTTGTAATCAAAGCTTCTTTTCAAAGTTTATAAATAAATTGTCTCCAAATTTTTCAAGTCCATTTTTGACTCGAAATTTGTATATACAAATTTTGAGCACGCCTCTATTGGAAAAATCTGGTTAAGAAAATAATTTATTGTAACAACAGAAGTTTAAAATTTTTCTAAATTAAGTCGGTTTATGATATTTATAGCAATAAACTTTTACCGAAAAGTACATATGCTTTATATTTGAATCGTTCCCAACTTTTAACCAAATGACATTCCCTATTATCCTCATACCCTAAATTGCACCGAGTGTGCGCTTGAGCAAATACGAATCCAACACAAAACAAGAAATTAAATTATCACTTTCAATGGGAAAATAATTTCTCTCTTTATAAACTGAAAAAGTTTTTTTATTCTTGAAAAATAGAATTTCTCCCTATTTTTCAGTAGAATTACATTTATTTTTCTCTACCAGATGTGTCTATTTATAGAGAGAGACAGGAGAATTCTAGTTGAATAAGAATAATATAAATAGTATTTATTTAATAGTAAACACCTTAGATAATAACACTTGGGTTGTCGCCCATCTCATGTAATATGTGGGGATTTGGACTTCTCCTTTATTAGGCTAATTATATGTGTTTCCTGAATTTTTGACCCAACACTTTATAATTTAATCCAACCCAAAACTTATTTTTTATTTTCTAAAATAAAAATTATTTATTCAATTAATTTAATTAATTGAATTTTCATAATAACCTCATAGTAAAGAATCTATAAGAAAATATATATTTAATTTCCTTATTTAACTAATTTATAATGACTAATTAATTTAATTCTATTTTTGATTTTAATTATTTAATTATAGTTAATTAAATAATAATTCAAAAACCTTAAATTAATTCTTAAGTAATTTCTGTACTTAGTGAGAAAACACATTCATTTGTGAATGTAACTCATTTCTCTTCATCATTTCCACTCATTTCTATCCATCTGGTTCTACATGTAATTCAATTCTTGTTTCAACGAGTTAGCGAAGGGATCGATTGAACATATATAATTAGGGCTTAAATAATTTATATTTAAATTCTAGCTTTTTGCCCATTAATTATAAACTTATTTAGTCACGAAGTCATTCCACTATAGTATCGTGATTAAGCTCTCCCTAATTATATACCATTATGAAAGCTACTAAATAAGTGCTTGTCAAATGACCTTATCATGAGTGAGTTACCCTCATAGGATATCCTTAATCTCTTTGGGATAAATCCATTCTCCCAATATAATCCTATTTTAACTCATGACAATCATTACACCTTCCTTCATGAAAAGTCAATTTCTATCAAATAGCAATCAAGTCATTTTCACAAAGACAAATGACTCGTGGCCATGTTTACTTTTCATCTATCATTTAATACCAATGAGAAGATATCATTTACTTTTTAGTTGGCCTATGAATTCCACTATTGTGAAATGATGTTATATATTGCAGAAGTTGTATACCTAACGTACCAACTTTCGGTTCCTTATATATTTAAACTCATGTTTTTACTTACATCAGAGTATACGAATCACGCATACATAGTCCATCATCTACTCAAGATTAAGTTATGTCATACTATGAATGTCACAAGTGAAGAAATCCATAAACAGATCTAGAATCTATTCTACTTGGGTCTTGTTCGATGTGTTGTCAATCAAGTCAGTAACATTTATTTTTCTATCTTTTGGGAATCATCCACTTCAATGCTCAAGACAAAGCATCACCCCAATTAAACTTAATAGATGATATATTAGTCTTTCAATCAATTTTCTCATTTTCTGATTAGACTAATGATATGTTTAGGTTATCTACTAATAAAAGTTGTCTTTCCGTATTACAATCTGACCACATAATACCATGTAATGTTAGATAACCTGTGAGCCAATATTTACTTCTATTTACGTGCAAAAAGCGTTGAAGGCTATATATAAAAAATATTAATGTAGTCAATAGATATTTTATTAAACCAATTTGTTCGAAAAATATAAATATGTAATAGCAGACATTATTAGTTGATCCCATAAGAATAAGATTACAAACGATCTTTTGAGATCACAAAGACTTTCAGACTCAAACTTTGAACCGTTCTTCATTTTCGCATTCAGAGTTCTTATTCCTTGCTTAACATGAAAAAAGATAAATATATACCTATAATAATATCCTTTAGCTGGAATAAGGTCTGAGTCTTCCACATTTTAATACTATACTATCTGGATGCAAATATTAAAAAATTGATAATTATTGAAAAATATTTTAAGCTAATAATTTCATCTAATATTTATATTTAAGCACGGTATATTTAAGTATTTTATTGAGTAATAAAATTATAGAAATATATATATTTAAAAATACTTTTGGTTTTTCATACTTTCATATTACTTTTGAATAAAATAATTAAAAATTTAAGTATAGAACATATATCTAATAATATTAAAATTATGTAGACACATTCAAGTTGTAATGGAATGGAACCGATTCAACCAGTGTCATACTTTCCAAAACCATGAATCCACAGCGAATCACTTTTTTTGGGGGCATGTGAATGTAGATGGAAACTCAATCACGAAATCCAACGAAAACGAGACTCCACTAGGAAACTTTTGAGCTGAAGATGTGGCGAAAAGGAGGACTTCACTTTATGATATGCCAACCAAACAGAATATTAGCCTGCGGTGGGGAACCTTTGGTTGACAGACTTTTTGGACTAATTGACTCGTCCTCTTTTATAACTTTAGCCCCTTCACCCATACTCCACATTTGGGAACAACTTAGACATCTTAAAATCACTCCTGTATTACATTTTTTTTATTTACACGATTTTCTATGTTGTAGATTAGAAGGTTGAAGCAAAAGGATCTTATCAAATGAAGTTTTTTTTTTTTTTAATTTAAAAATTTAATACTTATAAATAAGGGAAAAGATACACAACAACTTCAGTTTATTTATTTAGTGCTTTCTCTTTGTTAAATTTCTTTTTCTAGTTAAAGGAATTTTGAGGTTCTGATTCTTTATGTTTGTGAGATTTGATTGGGGATATTTGCATATCTTTTGTTTTAATTACAAATATTCAAGTTTGTTGATTATTTATATGTGTTGTATTCAATAACTTAAAATATTTTCCATATTAATTAGAATTTTAAATACGTAATTATTTAATCATTCTAATACTTGTAATGAGGTATAAGATAAATATGCAATTCATGTTATGCGGTATGTAAACTAGTCTAAACAAACCCCACTTGTGTATATCTATGGGTTAGAATTAGGTCTCTTTAGTTTTAATGTTATTGATAGATTAAATCCTAGTTGTTTCGTTGTAGGTTTTTTATTAATAAATAATAAATGAGTTTTATCTTCGTTATCATTGTCGAAATTAGTTACAATTTATTAAATAGTATTCAAATTTATCATTATATTGATGATCAAACTCATGAATCAAAATAAAGATTACTTAAATTTTATTTGTGATATTTTTTATGTTTTTAATTTTAATTTCAAAACTCTCCTTTTTTACTATTTTCTTGTTTTAATTAAGAGATAATATTGTTAGCAAACCTTATGGATATGGCCTTGCTCATTGTTATCTATAAATTTTATATTTCCAGCAGGATTTTATTTTTATTGGTTTCAACACTTATCAAATTTCAATGACATTATCAGAGTTTGGTTTTATAATTTTGTTTCTTTTTATGTCTCGATCTTCTCATGCAAGTGAATTCCAATAAAATCTTGAAATTAAGAAGAATGCTTGGAGATAAGGAAGCTAACTTAGGATCTAACCAACCGCCTTCATATCCCAACCTATAACAGAACTTGATGTAGTCAATTCATCTATCACATCAAAAATAGAAGAAATGATATCAAGAAAGCATTATGAGAGACTTAGTTGCTCTAAGTCTAAATTAGCATCTACTTTGCATTTAGTACTCTGAATTAAAGGTGTCTTTGAATTAAAATATGGAATAATCCATTTGTTGCATACTTTTTGTGGTCTATAAAATGAAAACATGAACAACCACCTGATGAAATTTCATGTGGTGTATTCAACCATGAGATTTCAAGAAATATTAGAAGAAAGTTGTGAAACTTACCTTTTTCACTCACTGATAAAGAAAATGGCTAGCTAATTCTATCCCATTCCAAGTCTATAGCCACATTGATAGATATGGTAAGCTTATTTTTAGATAACTTTTTATGTTTCACGTGCTACTTATGTTAGGAAGGACATTCACGACATTAAGTAGAACTGTATATGAAGACCTTCCATGATTATTGGGAAATGTTAAAACAATTATGTGCTAGCTGTCCCGAACACGAAATATCAGATCAATCACTCATCTAGTATCTTTAGGAAAGACTTCAACCCATGGAAAGAAAGATGATGGATGCCTCTAGCGAAGGTGCCATAGTGAATAAAACTCATCGCAAAGCGATAGAGTTGATTTCAATCATGGTTATTAATTCACAATAGTTTGGATTCATAAAATACAATTTAAGAAGAGTGAATGAGGTAAACGTTTCTTCTCTTGAAAATTGACTTTTTGAACTAATTAGTTTTGTTCGAAAAATATTTGTGGGGAATGCACTACAAATAAAAGCTTGCAGGATTTGTGTTGATTTTGGTCACGCAACTGAAATGTGTCTCTAATCTACCACAAATTAATGTGGCAAATTAGGCTTTTCTGGTATACTTAAGGAGCTTTTTCTCGAGAAAAATAGCGTCTTTAACATAGTTTTTTTTTTGTTATTTTTAGATTTTTAGTTAATAAGTGAAAATGTCTTGTTTTTTTCCCATTTTGTGAACTAGTTTGGCCAATAGTACCATTGGGAGGCCTAACGTGTGATTGAGTGGTATAGAGACGTGTTAGAGGTTGAAAATGAGCGAGAACGACACCAAAGGAAAAGGTATCGCGATATCCACACCTTGGAATCGCAACACTTTCAATAGTTTGGAAGAATGGAGACACCTTCCAGTGGTATCGTGATATCCTCTTTGGGTATCGCGATATACACCCTTCAAAGGAGACCCCAAGGCTTGAAACTGCTTGAGGTGTCACGATATCCACTTTTGAGTATCGCGACACTTTCTTCGTCAGGGGGACAAACTTGGACAAAAAGGTAGTCTTTGTCTACCCGGCCCACCAATCACCTAAGGCCCATATAAGGGCATTCTTGGCAACAAAAAAAATCAGATGATAGTTTAAAACAACCAAAATTAGATAAGGAGGAGAGAGACACTTTCATGGTTATTTTGTTTTCCATTTCTATGTTCATCTCTTTTATTTTAAGCATGAGTAGCTAAACCTCAAAGGGGGTTGGTTGATGGAGATGTTTGTAAGTTTTTTTTGGAACAAGGACTAAATCGTAATAAATTGTACTAAATCAAATAAACCTAAAAACTTAGGAAGTGACGCCCCTAAGGGAATATCTAGGCAAGTGAGACAGAAAGGTAATCTTATTATGCACCTGTTCATTAGTCTCGGATTAATCAGTGATATCGAGAGATAAATCGGAGCTAAGCCATCTAAGTCGGTAAAATTGAGATCGAAAGATAAAATGGAGCAATTTAGTAATTTAAGAGATTTAAGTTTCTTGTCTGGGAATCACTGAACCATATTAAAATCAACCAACCACTGTTTGTCATTTATTTGGTTAAATCCTTAGTTTTATATTCTTTGCAATTTAGTCACTAGATTTGCGTATTTAATTTTCTTGCAAAATTTCCTTGTAATGATTTGTCGTACTATAAAATCGTATTAGTAGTCGCTTAGACTCTATTGTGTATGCTAGTTATCATCCAATCGTCATCTCATTTGGGTTTGATCCTTGGAATACCCCAGTGTTCCATTGTAACACTATAAATATTACAACTAACCTGTAGGCTTGTAGTAAAATCGGGCTTTAAAATTTGTTTTATAAATCCGTTGTTTTATGTACGCATGCACAATGCCAATCAGTCTCACATTCTAAAAGGATTGTAATACCCCTCACCTTTCTTTGATCTCGAAATCGAATTACGGGATGCTATAGTAATTAACAGAACAGGAACATTTAAATTTAATTAAAAAATCTGGTAAATCATACATCATAGCTTAAACATTCAAACAATCATGGTTATCATACAAATTGTAATTTAAAACGAGCTTAGTTAAGCTCTTAAATTGAACCGGAATCAAATAGGGACTTAATTAAAAACTTATCAAAATATGGTCACATGGTCGTGTGATAGGTTGAGGCCGTGTAGAGCTAGATAACATGGTCGTTTATCGAAACCGTGTCACAAACTGAAGTCATGTATAACAGGGTCACATGAGCTTATTGCTAGGCCATATAACAAATAGAGACCATATGGACCTAAATATAAAATCTTGCAAAGATTCACACGACTGTGTAGCCAGGCTGTGTGAAAGACTAAGACTGTGTTTACCCAAAATCACCCTCATCATATAGAGCACATGATCGTGTCACTTGCACGTGTGTGGCACACTGCCGTGTGTTTGCCCGTGTGTGCCAAAATGTACCTTATAATGCAAGTCACATACATCAACTACTATGCTAACTAATATGCCATAAGACACTATCACAAACAATAATCAATGCTAAAGTTCAACTTCATTTCCTACCAAACTAGAACCAAGCAATACATGTGTCTAACATGCAATCCAAATCTCAATTTCTAACATTATTAAGTCGATCATAGTGCCTACCTATTAACATACCATTTGACAACTAGCACAAGCTCACTTATTCTACTAAAACACCCAAAATCAACCATCAAAATGATATACCATATACATCAACTAAATCATACATTTTCAATCATATCCTTATGAAACATAATGTAATATACCAAGTACCTATATGATTCCATCACATGCTAAGTTCAATAATCATATTCAAGGCCATTAATTCATGTCATGATCAACCACATTAATATACCAATATGTTTACAACTTTGAGCAATCAGAAACACACTTACATTTACAAAACATAAATACATATATATATAATTCAACTCCTATTACATGCCACATAATCGAAGTAAAATGTTTTCAAAGTCTACCAAAAGGTGGTTGGATAGTGTGATCTTTAAGTTGATCTAATCGTCGGGTTCCACAAAATGATAACTATAAGAAAACAAGAAAATGAAATAGAGTAAGCTTCAATTGAGGTTAGTAAGTTCATAGGTTGAAAACAATATAACATACATTAATATCAAAGTTTAATTAACAAAACAGTTAGCTAACAATTAGCCCTGTCACCACAACCACATCAATAGGTGAGTTCATCACATACAAGTCATATAACCTTCCAACTATACAAGTTGATTCAATATCAAGTCAAGCCATCATATCAATAAACACCAACACACTTTCAAGTCATTTATTAAAGTTTTATCACCATACACTAGTAACTAGTCATTAAATTTTTTAACAATCACGATTCAGCTCGATGAACTAATATGAATAAATATGGATACTCGATTATCCACCTAAAACACACCAGAATGCTCAAACGAGCTAATCCATCTAAAAACACGCTTGGGCACTGAGTGCCAAGCCCAAAAGCTACACACCCTCCCCTAAAAATACGCCTGAATTACTATAAATATAACTCGTAATCCGCAACAAATGTTGGATTCTGGTACATTCAGTGAACATATAAACATATCATCTATCATCATCTCATCTTATCTTATCTCATATCAAACCCATATAGTGCGCGATATAACCCTATTGGCATGCCAATTGTATCCTATCTCAAGTCCAGGCTCAAAACATGTAATAATTCATCATTTTTCAATCAAGTCATTTATCTCACCTTTGTATCAATTACAACATTTAAGTTTATATTCAACCAATCCAATTACAAAATTCAAACATAAATATTACGAATATACAAAAAACTTACCAGGGGCAAATATGTAATTTTCTCTTTTTCTCGATTATCTACCGATTCTTGATATGCAAGGGTCAAATATCCTTGAAGGTTTCAAGCTTTTATTTCATTTAACAATGGTGGAAAAACTGGTGGAAGAAGAAGAATGAAAAGAAGATGACTTTTCTTTTTGTTTTATTATATTTTAATTAATATTTTAACATTAAAATTAACAAATAAATGACTAATTATAAAGCACTAACTGTCCAAGCTAATTCACTATGGCCTAATTTCCATTTAAGTCTCTTAAATAATTTTATTTGAACCTTTTAATCGATAAAAATCAATAGCAATCCACTTTTACGATTTTTACGATTTAATTCTTTTACCTTAATTAAGCTCCCAAGCACTAAAATTACCGGACCAAACTTTAATACGACACTCTAATGACCTCGTAAATATTAAATAAATAATATTTACAGGCTTACTCATTGAAATTTTGGTCCCAAAACCACTGTTTTTTGGCATCACTGAACATAGGCTGTTACAAGGATTCTTATGAGCACATCATAACAACTGTAGGATTTTTTGGTCTCTGCAAATGAGATATGACCCTTATTCAAAAAACTTATAATTGAGGGTGGAGGGATCCTCCAATTTTCTGCCATGGAGTTATAAGTGCATATTGGTTATACATAGGGGTGAACAAAATTTGATTCGATTCAAAAAATCGAAAAAATTTTAAATTTCAAATTATTCGAATCGAATTAATTGAATCAACTCGATTTTTTTCGTTTTTCTAGTTTGAATCAAGTTAAATTTTCGAAATCTAATAACTAGAATAATTCAAATAAACCAAATACCAAACCATTTTACTTTCATTCCCCCCAACTCCCTTCCCCCTCAAACCCTTTTATTTTCCCCCAAAATATTTTACTTCTCCGAAACTTTCAAAACTTTTTTTCCTTTTCTTTTCTCCCCTATTTTCTCCCCAAAACTTTTACTTCCCCCTAAAAAAATTTACTTCCCCCAAACCCTTAAAAAAATTTATTTTATTTTCTCCATAAAACTTTTACTTTCCTCTAAAAAGATTTACTTTCTTTCAAACACCAAAACTATTTTCCTTTTACCTTTTCTCCAAAACTTTTACTTCCCCAAACCCCAAGAACTTTTTTTTGAATTTACGTCTACTATTTATATTATTGAATTAAATTGTACATTTTGTACTATTGATATTATTGAATTGTTTAATCATGCGAATCTTTATCAATTTCGATAAAATTGAATTATTGTTGATGCCATAACGTATTTGTCTTAAAATTTTCTATTGGTATCAATTTCACATTTTATCTTTAATATATCTTTTATTAAAAGTTACATTTTTACATTTAATATGTTTTTAATTTCAAAATACGGTGACAAGAATCAAAAAATAATTAAAGCAACTAAGCAAGCAAAGAAGCTAAACCGTATATAAAAGATTAATAAATAAATTATGAAGGATGAAAGTTAATAAAAATTTTGATTACGGTGACTGGCAAAGGCTACAAGACCTAAAGTTATTTTTTTAATTTAACTTGAACAAATATATTCGATTCAAATTCCATCTCACTCGACTCGATTCGAGAAAATTTCAAATCGAGTTAGGATGATAAAATACGATTTTTCAACTCGAATAACTCAAAATTTTTTCTTTCAATTCAATCGAACGCTCACCCCTAATTATACATTTTAAAGTCCTTCACACTTTTGTTTTGGCTTGTTTTCAAGTAATCCTAATTGCATGTCTTTATAAACATACCAATAAAACAAATCACAAAAATTCAATTTTTATTGGCACTTACAAACCCAGCTCGCGGCGAACCTAGTTGAAACCCTAACATCACGCAGACGCCCAACAAGCACCAGCTCGCAACCTACCTATGATTACCTAACTCACAACTAGCCCTGCGAACCCCTGGTTCACATCCTACCCTACGATCTCCAATGATTGCCAAACACCTATCACTGGCGAACCTAGACACACATCTCCCTTTGTATTAGCAAACTGCTTAGGTGAATAGCTCGCGAACCCCCTTTCCTCGATGATCCTAATTCATGAGGAACCCTTCCTATTTTGGCGTACTTTTTTTCTAAGTGGACCTTTCACTTTGGTGAATACTAGCTTTGGTGAACCCTAACCTGATTGGCGAATACCCTATTGGCATACACCCTATTGGTGAGCCCGTGATTATGGAAAACTCTTCCAGTGGCAAACTCTCTATTTCGATGAACTCTACTTCATTTTACTTGATAGCTTTTAATTGATTTATACAACAACTCATTCATAATAGGTGAAGCCTTCCCCCTGGCAACCCCTTAAACACTTGCGATACCCTACACTTGCGACCCCCAGTTCGCACTACCCTTAGACAATTCGTAAGTGTTTATTCAATCGTGTTCTACATACATTTCATGCATCCTAAGTTACTATTTTTTTCAAACATACAAGAGGTGTAAGGGCGTACCTTAATATTCGGCGATCCCCATGGGCTGCATAAGTTCGTTAGTTCATCAAGTTATCACTAATTCAACATGTAGTCAAATCCAATCAATCAAGCAACTGTAAAGTCCAAAAATCCAAAACTATACAGTCTATGATATCTAATTACAACCTATCAAAATTTATTTAAAAATCTAAGTCTAATTATAATCCCTTGGAATAGTCCCACATTGCCTCCCACTTTAGGGGTTTGAAAACACATCACATACTTCAAAGAAGTTGCCTTGAAATGGATCATCGGTTCCCCACACTTCACCAATATCCCCCGAGCTATTTATCTGTAAGGTATATGCAAGGAGTGTGAACTCATTGAAGCTCGGTGAGTGTTCAATCATACAACACATAAACACATCAATCATGCTAGAAATTAGCCTTGCTATAATAGTTCGTACAAAATACAATATTCATATACATCGTAGTGACATATTGGCAATTTCTTAATGTGAAACATAATCATAATTTGTATGCATTGGAGAAATAGATCTCCAAAACACTCCAAATAACCTAAAGAGTCCTGCGTTATCTCCAATAAGTGTAGCACAAGTGCTCACACTCTCCAAATAGACCACACTATCTACGGTGAATGGAGCTATGCTCGACATTCCCTTATTCTCCAACGCTATATTTGAGCCACAATGCCCTACCACATAATAAAAAGGGTGAGTACTTATAATCCTATGGCATGCCAATGATATAATTTTTAACACATTCCCAGTATACAATATAATAAGGCTCGCATTACAGCAAAGCCCGCACATTATAGTTCGCAATGTCACAGTTTGCATTTAGCAAAGCTCACATTTCTACAAGGCTTGCAATACACATAGGTTCATAATGACATGAGTTGACATATCATAAGGGTTCACATATCACAAGGGTTTGCAAATCATAGGTGTCTGCATCTTAATATAGGCTCCCATACCTATAGAGGCTCGCATATTTATATAAGGTTTGCACAATATTTTTATAGGGTTCGCATACCATATTGTGGGGTTTGCACTATAAATATAAGGTTCGCATGAAACATAACAAGGTTCGCATACCTTACCTAGACTCCCTTAACATGTGAACGAGTGTTTAAGTGCGATATACAAAAACATTCACCTGATGATTCATTGATACTGTTGAACCTACACCATATTCTAATTGCCCTTTTCTTTTCTCGTGGATGCTCTCTCGGGACTAGAAGCTTTAGATATAACATGAAAACACACAAGTTACTAATCGTTCACAATAGAATAACCTCTTTAACAACACAGTAGCTCACCACTCACACAAATCTAGCGAGCTCACCTCACACATTCACTAACTTACTTAAGTACCTCATTTTGACTAGATTAACTCTCTAATTTCTACTTTCTAATCTCATATCTAATTTTTAATTACAGATCTAGGCCATTAATTTTACATAATTTCACTAATTAACATTTTCTGGAAAAATCACGTTCGTCTTCAATCTCATGGAAGAAAAATCATTTGATTCATACAAATTCTTTAAGGATTTTGTAAATCAAGTTTATAAACCTCTTAATTATATCAAAATGAGTTGAAAATCATTTTAAACCCATCACTTATCTTACTATTACAAGATCTACCATTTTCAAGCTAAAACAAGCTATAAAACCATAGATATTTTGATTTCTTGATTAGATCTCTAAAAACTTGAACTGAAATCACATAATATATGTTTAAACCATAAGAAACCTGAATATTTACCTTTTATTTGAAGATCTCCATGAAATTAAATCAATTTGAGCAAAAACGAGCTAAGTAATAAAAGAAAATTGAAGGAGAAAGGATGAATATTTTAACAAAATGGAAAAGAAAAAGGTATTTGGATGCTTAGAAAATCAAAAGGATGAAGAGAACTTTGTGAGAAAACTCCTAATTTTAGATCTAACAAATTTTTAAAATGGATGAAAGTGTAAAGGGAAGGGACGCTCGGTGGTCTTATAGAACCAACCAATTTTTAAGATTTGGGCTATTTACCCCTAAGCCTTTTCCTATTTTCTCCCATGTTCTAATAGCTCCCATGCTAATTAAAACTCTTTTATTTGCACATTTGACCACTAATTTAAAAATCATTTTCATTTAATCCTCACTAATATATTTTTATTAGCCCAATTATTATTAACTAATTAATTAATTATTTTATTTTAATTCCTAAGACACTATTCGATATCTCACTTGAGCCCACGTTTTAATTACCTGGTTCTACTAACCTAATTTTTGGGGTGTGACATGTGCACGAAAACAATTGAACGTTGAGTAATCCATACAAATACATCACTATAAGCAATATAAATATGAGAAGATTTTAAGAGAACTTTCAAGGTTTTATTAAAACATACCATTATATTAAATGTATTATTTATACTGCAATAGCATACCATACTCCAAATTTCATGCCAGTCGTTCGAAGTGAATAAATTACACCCAGTGCCTCATCAGATAAACCGAAGCATTACTTGCACATTTACTAAGTAATAAATTTTCCATAGAATTTCAATTATATCCCAACAACCAAAATTCATAACTCAATTCAACAATTCATCTCAAAACATAACATTTTTCAATTCAATACAAAGTCAATTTCATACTTTCATCAAAATACACTATTTTCCTTTCTATACAGTTTAGTCCTTCATCACGAGAATCAACATTTCACAACAACTTGATTCCATCAATTATTTTCAACTTACTTTAAGTTTGATCATACTAAGCAATGAAAGTACATAGAAATTTAAATGAATTCATTTATGGAGTTACAAACCGTAAGCTCCAAGCTATACATATACATTTAAACTATGTAACATCACTTTATACATATCAATTTCATAATCAAGACCAAGATTCTCTAATTTCCATTCAACTAAACCAATGTACCTCAATATGGTACCAAATTATACCAATTCAATTTGTACAAATCTAACCTATATTATATAACATTCAACCATTTATAATCCATTCAATTCCATAGTATTACTTCATACCAATAGTCAATTGCTACCTAATCAATATCTATTTCACATATAGATATTTCATAGCATCACACATTACCATATTAAAGGCTACAAGTATAACTTGTAATAATACTATCTTAGAACATAACCATTCGACATCGCATATATGTTCATATCTATCATATATTTCGTATTTTTGATTTAATCCTTTTGATGCCAAAAACATTGTATAATAACAATTCAACTATAAAAAAACAACATAATACAAATATATCATCAATTAATAAATTAAGTCCCATATGAACTTACTTGGAAAAATAACAAGCAATAAAAGTGTCAAGGACTAATTTGTAATTTATACTTTTCTTCTATTATCTTCCGATTAGCTCAAATCTCAATCTATATAAAAATTTATTTCAATTTATCAATTTCAAACATCTTTAAAAATTTTATTTTAATGAAATATTAATTCAATTTCATTTTTAGATCTCTCTAATTTTTTGTATTTTATTCAATTTAGTCCCTAAAATGAAACAACCATAACTTACAAATCTGAGCTCGATTTTCAATCCAATTTAAATTACATCCTTATAAAGCCCTCTATTATCTATAATTTCAAAATTAAACATCAATTTCAATTTTTTCACACATTAGTCCCTATGTTCTAAAACTTGCAATTAAACTTTACAAACTAGTATTTTTTTCATTTCTAAGCTTAAAAGCTAATATTTTAACACCAAAACTTCAATCATTCATCAATGAAAATATTTTGAAATTTTAACAGTTTTGAAAAAATAATATATAGGTCAACTAAATCGAGTTACAATGATCTTAAAAACATAAAATTTACGAGAAACAGGCTTCGAAATTATTTGGCCGAACCTTAAAAGATTAGAACAATGGCTTCTTATTTTCTTTGTGTTTTTTAGTGGAAGAAGCAAAAATGATGAATCACCCCTTTCTTCTTTTCTTTTCATTTGTTTTATTATTTTATTTACTTTATTTTAATTAAAATTTTATTATAACATATAAACAACCACACCTATAGTCCACTATCTAAACAAATTTGGTGTAATTTTCCTTTTAAGCCTTTGTTTACTTGCTAAATAAGCCTTTTAACAAATAATAATTAATATCGATTAACTTTTACTATTTTTACGATTTGGGTCTTGTACCTTAATCAACCATCCGACTAACAAAATTAAGGGACCAAACTTTAATTAAAATTTATACTAAACTTGTAGATATTGAATAATAATATTTATGGTCCCGAACATTGAAAATGGGGTTTTGAAACCGTATTTTTCAATACCACTGACTTTAGGATCATTACACTTGTACCTTAATTAATTATCAATTAAGCAAAAATTACTAGACCAAATTTTAATATATTTCTATACTAGCCTCCTAAATATTAAATCACACAGTTTATGAAAATGGCATTTCAGAACTGTAATTTTTGGCACCACTGAAATTGGGTCGTTACAATTCTCCCCCTTAAGAAATTTTGTTCGAAAATTTACCTAGAAAGAGATGAGGATACTGGGATTTTATTTCTGAATCAATTAGTTAGTTTGATATCCTTTCTTATCAGTCCTCAGACTTGTTTAATCGAATCGCATAGTCTTTTGCATGCTACCGATATTCATATATCTCAATTTACATTCGATTTATCAAATCATGATATCAATCCAATTTGTATTTCATTTAACCTATTCATATGTTATAACTCTATTAATCTTGCTTAGGCTCAAGTAAGATACATAGCTCAACCAAATTGTATCTCAATCTTGCATTGTAATACAACATCAGATAAAATTGAAGAAATCATACTGGCACATAAATGCATCATCAAATGAACCAACGCAAATAGACTGGCACATAAATGCATCATCAGATAAACCGAAGGAAATATACTTGTATGTAAGTGCATCATCGAATAAAGCAAAGCAAAAATTGGCACGTAAGTGGATCATCAGCTAAATCGAAGTAAGGAAAACTAGCACGTATCGTGCATACTGGCACATAAGCGCATATTGACATACCGACATACGAAGTGTATACTAGCATACATAATGCTTCATCGGATATACCGAAAAAACTGTACTAGCACACACAATGCATCATCGAATATACCGAAACAACTATACTAGCACACACAATGCATTATCGAATATACTAAAGCAACTATATTGGCACACACAGTGCATCATCGAATTACCAAAGCAACTATACAGGCACACATAGTGCATCATCAGATAAACCAAAGTAAATATACTGGCACACACAGTGCATCATCATATATATTGAAGCAACTATATTGACACACATAGTGCATCATTGGATATACCGGAACAACTATACTAGCACACACAATGCATCATTGGATATACCAAAGGACACAGTGCATCATTAAATATATCGAAGAAAATATATTGGCACACACAGTACATCATCGGATATACCAAAGGATAACCTGTACATTTAATACGTAACAAATTTCCAATTTCATTATAGGTTCAATTCACATTCTACGAGTACCACAAAGTGCCACATATATGTAATATATTTTATATTAGATTGGAATATATTGCATACTGTATTGGAATATAGTATGTAATATATTTCAACTTAATTTAACATCGAGTACCACATATCAATTGAATTGTACGATATATTTCAACTTAATATATTTCAAATTACATTTTATTTTATACAATTCAATTCGATTATCAATATTCAAGATCTATAATCACAATTCAATTTATATGATGATTATAAACTCATTTTGATCCATAATCATGCAAACAACATATATTCATAAACAGGTAAATCGATATTAAATAATATAAATACGTATCGAATCCCCGTGCTACTGATTTACCAATAATGATTCCTTGACTCTAGCTGCAGGGATAGATCTTTGAATAGTAGTAGGAACATTCTTATTATTTTTAGGCAATTCAAACTAAATGCTCTAAGGATTCACACCAGTAACATGCTCCTATTTTCTTTTAGCATTCACTTCTTACAAAACAATTATTATGTCAATTTCTACTCCACAACATAACTAAACTCATAAGATATTTTCAAATATAAGACAAATTAAATAACAATCAGCATCCAATCCTGACTAAACTCGGTCCAGTCACTAAACCCGAGCTATGGAATGTTACTAAAATTACCGAAACATACCACATTCAATTTAGGCTAAAAATTCTGATTCAACAATAAAAAACTTCATAGACCATGCAAAATATGATTTACAAAATAAACTGAGTCTCAAATGAGCTTACGAAAGCTTTTAAGTTGACTTGTGAACAAATAAAGATCAAAATAGAAAATTTTCAAAAAAAAGGAAAGTTTTACAAACAAGGGTCACACGGCCGTATATGTAACAGCCCGTCTGACGCATATCATACTGATATGCTGTTGGTGATAATTTAATAAGACAAGGGTAGTAAAAGGGTTAGACTAACGAACTATCCGTTAAAATGTTTGATTGGTGTATTGCGTGAATTCGACAATACTCCCTTTTAGGGACACCTTGCTAGAATTCACCATTTGGCGAACTCTAAGGTTTGGCTGACTCTTTTGTTTGATAGTCCACTAACCCTAAATATTTTTAGGAAACTTGTTAGTGGTAGAGTTGTTTTACATGGAAATGATAGCTCAGTGAGTATCGTTAGAATTTAGGTTATACCTTGTTGGAATTGAACTAAAGTACAGTAGATGACAACTTGATATGTTTAGATAGCTGAATGACTTGTTTAGTTGGTTGCTTATATGTGCAAGCAATGTTTTACCACTCTGGTTAGTGGTAGTAGTTGTGTTTGGTAAAAATTTATATTTCAAATCTTATTTGGTAAGCTTAGTCTCAAATTTCAAGGGCAATAGTGGTAGTAGTGGGATTTCAAGAACAATATTTATTAAATGATTATTTATTAAATCCACGATAAGCAGAGGTGTTAAATTATGAAACTTTCAGTTCATGAGAGCCTTAGTGTGATTTATGGAATCTTGTGAACCAATTGGTAGATAGTTGAAAATTTTGGATTCATTGCATTTGAACTAGATAGAATGAGTGGGGAACTGCATGATTACAACTTAAATATTTTATATTGAATGTGAGAATTGGTGAACGGAAGTGAGAGGGGTATAAGTAGGATAACTGAAGATGCTAATGAGGCATTTTCTCTTCTTCTAAAAATTGTCTTCTTTATTTTCCTCTTCTTTTCTGGTATAGTAAAGAATTAAGGACCAACATGCATGAAGGAAAAATAGACATATTAGCTTGAGAAAGTAAGAATCTGATGAGTTGGTAATCTTTCTAAACCTTCATGTACATTTTTTATTGAAGGAAAGTGGTAAGAAAATTATAAGTTACGATACAATTCATGGTTGTGAACATAAACTCATTAGATAGCCTATAAAAATATTTTGCCTGTTAATGGATTTTGTTTGTGTCACTTGTGAAAGATGTCATTTTGATTGATGATTGGTTATTTTGTTTAGTTAACCAAGGAGGAGGTCGGAGTGACAAAGGAAAGGCTAGGCAGGTGTAGGGTTCTAGCATCTGAATGTTTTGCACATGAGTTTCTAAATTCCAACTTTTGATTTTTATTTTGCATGTAACAGGGTTGTAATAGTTGGGTTATGTTTTTCTGGAAGAATGTTGTTGCATAATCTGGAGATGTTGAACTTTGTTGCTACTGTGTGAAAGTGTTGTTGATACTGTTATGTATTAAGTGTGAATAAGTGGTCTAAATTGAAGTTCTCTTACGTATATAATTGTTTTTTGAACAAGCTGTTTAAGTATTAATTGGTAGTCAACTACTGCTTGTTTGTGAGCCTATGGTTAATGAATGAATGCGTTTAGAAGGTATATGAATTGATCTTGTGTTAGCGAGTTGTAAAATTTTAAATGGGATACATGTTAGTGTAGAAGTGCATATGCCTTCTTGATGTTGTATCCAAAAATTTAGATATATAGTGAATGAAATAACAATATTGTGGTGGGATACTAAATGAATGAAGTAATGTTGTTGTAACATCCCTAACCCGTATCCATCACCAAATTAGGGTTACAAAGCATTACCGTACAAACAGAATATTAAACACACATTTCATACATTATTGCAAACATATCAAAATACATTCATTCTCATACGTATCATCCCTTAATTGATCCCGCAAGGCCTTAGAAGCACCTTAGGAACAATTCGAAACCCAATTGGAAACATTTGGAAAGTTAAAGAAAAAGTTAAAAAAAATTAGACTGCAGGGGTCAACGGTCGTGTGCCTCATACGGCTGAGACAAACGCCCATGTCTTAGGCCATGTAACAATCGAATTAGAGACGTACGGCCGTGTCTCAACCCGTGTAACTCACTAAGTAGGGTCACACAACCATGTCACACGCCCGTGTGTCAGGTCATGTAATTCTCGAAATAGCCCCACATGCCTTTGTGCCAGGTTGTGTGCTAGGCCGTGTAACTGCCTGAGTTGAATTTATTAAAACCTACAAGAGAAACACGGCCATGTTGCCAGGTCGTGTGTCACACACGGCTAAGTCACACTCCCGTGTCTTAGGCCGTGTAGACCCAAAATGAACCTTTAATAATAAGTTTACCATTTCAAGCTTACTTGGACTCTAAGCAATCTATTTACCAGACAAAAGACCTATTTAAAGTGGCTTTAATGAAGTCAAAAACATGCCAAATCAACATCCTAAATGCCTAACCAATGTATCCTTATAGATACCACAAGTATATACAACTATATAACAAACTAAAACTTCAAACACAACTTATCAATTCACCCAATCTAACACCTAACCATTGCACCTATCATAGGTACCTCAATCACAACATATCATTAACACATATCACTCTTATTAGCATTGGAACTTACCTCATTCACATATATCATATAAGTTAGCAATTTACACAAAAGATCATACTTAATACTTACATATCCCAAAACATTAATAATAATAACACAAAAGCCTATTACATGCCATATAATCTGAAATGAACATTTCAAAAACTACTGAGATTTATGGATAGTGTGACTCAGGTGTCAATCCAATCGTCCAACCTTCCAAGTATCTACAATAATAATAAATACACAAGTAAGCTCAATGAAGCTTAGTAACTTTGACGTATTAAAACAATAATTCTTACCGAAGTACAACAATTCAAATAATAATAATTCAACCATGAATGTTTCCTGTACATCCACAACCTCAACCGATAAATCATAAAAGTTCAGTTCAATACTCAAATTTATATAGCAAAACCATCATAATCATAAAACAAGTTACCTTACCAAGATTTTCAATTCGTTGAACGATTTTTGGATATGAGTACATCGACAATCCAACCAAAACACACCAGATGCTCACAAGAGCCAATCCATCCGAAACACACCAATGCTCATAAGAGCTAATCCAACCGAAACACACCAAAATAGAGAACATAACATGAGAGTTCACAACAAATGATGAACCTCGATCCACCCAGGAAACAGTCTCCACAACAATCTCCACTCCAAACCCATATAACACACCATATCTCGATAGTACTCTACCCCGCGTTCAATTCGATCCAAACATTAAAATTCGATAACATTTCTCAATTAACCTTTCATCAACAACAATTAAATATATCTATTGTATCTTCTTAAATTATTCAATAATTCATATAGATGTTAAATTTTAAACTGTACGAACTTACCTGGACTGAATTGTAGTAGTTGCAGAAGTTTAAGGACTATTCTGTAATTTTTCTATTTTTACGAGTATCTAAAAAATCTTGATCTAAAATGTAAAATTTCTCAATTATCAACTTACATTTCGCATTTCAATCCATTTTACAATTAATGCCATTTTAATTTTTAAATTTACACCATTACCCCAAACTTTTACAATTTTTCCAATTCAGTCTCTTAACCCAAAATTCATTGAATTAACCATTTTTCTCAAGTAAAAATTCCATAAAAATATACCAGGCCTTTAAACAATCCCTAATGAACATTAAATTCACTATCAAATCTTAAATTTTTGACATTTTCACAATTTAACCCTAAAATCAAAATCTAACAAAAATCACTTTACAAAATCATCAAACAACACAATCAAAGATCCAAATACATGGTATTCATAAGAAGTATTCAATATTCATCAATGGAAACTTGAAAATTTTTAACAAAATTAAAAACGAAGGTACAGGCTAGCTGGACCTAGTTGCAACGATCTCAAAAACATAAAAATTACAAGAAACAAGAAAGTAATTCACTCACTTGCAAAGAATTGAGCTTGGACAATTCTCCCAAGCTATATTTCCATGGCTATTCGGTTAAAAGGAAGAAAAAATGAAGAAAGCTAATTCATTTCATTTGTTTTATTTTAATTTCAACCTAATAACAATTTTACCATTAAAACTACATTATTTTATCATTTTCAATTGTTTAATCGTCCAACTAAATTAATTTGGGCTAATTTACCACTTAGGTCCTTCCTTAATTAACTTTCAAGCTATTTAATCAATTAAATACAATAATTACTAAGTTTTGCACCATTTACAAATTAGTCTTTTTTCTTTAATTAGCTATCTAAACATTAATATTTCGAACCAAATTTTAATAAGACTCTAATGACTCCATAAATATTCTAAAAATAATATTTATAAATCAACACAATGAAAATTTATGGTCCCGAACCACTGTTCCATCACCATTAAAAATCGGGTTGTTACAGGTGTTGTGGCGAAATATTAAATGAATGAAGTAATAGTTTTGTGGTGGAATATTAAATGAATGAAGTAAGGGTGTTGTGGTAAAATATTAATGAAGTAACAGTGTTGTGGCGGGATATTAAATGAATGAAGTATCGGTGTTGTGGCGATATGTTAAAAGAATGAAGTATTGGTGTTGTAATGGGATGTTAATTGAAAGAAGTATCGGTTTTCTAACGAAATTTTAATATAAAAAGGACTGGCGTTATGGTGGGATTTGTCCTTAAGTAGCAAGTTATGACAACCCGCAAGGACTTGTCTTTAAGCGCACAAGTATGTATCCACACCATAATAAGTCTATATACATGATAATCAACTCAGCTTGGGTCCACAAGGATCCTTCGTGAAACACAAACCTATGTGTTCAAGTTCTCTAAGTATGTATTCGCAAGTTTGGTTCCTCCAAATGAAAATCAGCGGGTGTGAGTCTACCAAGACCATCATCCAAACAAGAGTCCGCATGGATTATCATCCAGGCATAAGTTTGTCAAATCATTTGCAAGTATGAGTCCATAAGGACTATATTGCAAGCTAAGATAGCCTGTAGGACTTATCCTCAAGCTTTTATGTTGAGTCATCCCACTGGAATATCGCTTTATGAAAATTTATGGAATTTAAGTCCTCCAAATACCAGTCCGTGTGAACAAATTTGTATAGTATGAGTCTATGGGTCTAAGTTCTCCAAGCATAATTGCACGGGAAATAATTATCTAACGTGAGTTCACCAGAACTATCTGTTAGTACATATCTATTTATACGAGGGCAGGTATGAATCCGCAAACCTGAGTCCGCAGGTATGTGTCCTCAGGCATGAAACTATGAATGCGATTCCACAAGCATGTGTCTGGAGTGTATTAGTCAAGTATGACATCGCCAAGATATTTCACCTCGTATAAGTTGCATTGGGTAAATTCACCTAGACTTACCGTAACACAAATGTTTGCTGAGAGTGAAGGCAAACAATTTAATGGACTATTTAACGTCTTAGTTGTCTTTATGCTTGAATTGTTCTCTATGCGAGCTGTATGTATGGGAGAGTAAACATTATACGAACTCACTAATTTCACCTTAAACTTATCATGCTTCTTGATTTACTTGTTTCATGTATTAAAGGTTATTTTTAACTTCAAGGAAGGGACTAAGCCAGAAGTTGTAATTTTTAGTTGTGAGCCTCTTATTTGTAGTTAGTAATATGTACATATCGAGGTGGTCCACTGACTAGTAAATTAAGAAATATGGTTTTACTGTGTTTAGTCAAAACTCTTTTGAATTCAAGATAGTATGTATGGATGGATTAAATATACATTTTGTAAAATTTAAAGTACGTGTTAAAAAACTGATATAATTTATCAACTCATGCTATTGCATATTCTGTCAAGTTGAATGTTTCAAATCGTTTAAGTATTGAGCAGTAACATCACCTTGTTTTGGTCTGGTGATCGGACCGGACAAGAGTTTTTATACATACTCATGTAGATACTCTTATATGACACTGACAAAATGACTTCCTCCACACCCCTTCACATTCCAAACAAACAACTCCATTGATAACAAGATAAGAACAAGAAGGAACAACATAACCTTACATATTGTGGGCATCAATGCCCTCCATATCATCGCTTTCTACGTGTGAACCAATAGCCAATGACCTCATGATTGCCTCAGTGTAATTACCGACGGTTGCACCCTGATCATCTTGGGCATCGTCTCCCTCCTCCCCTCAATAGTTGCTTGAACTCTCACTAAGCTCTATCCAATTTGCCACTAGTAAGCCCCAACGATGTCGAAAAGGATGACACTCCTTGTTTTAACAATAGTCGTGACTTAACTTAGACTACACCACCTTTCCCGTCCTTTATGACATTGGGATCCTCATTCTCATCAATCACCACTATCGAATGGTTAGCTTGGTTAAGTATGGAGGGAACCTGTCGCACTTTCACCCTTAGCTTCAGATCCAAGAGTCTAGAAATGTTCTCTCCCATTGGTTCCTTACACTTGCCTCTCCCCATTAGAGGACTTGAATTTTTACTTTCTCTATTCAGACATGAAATATTGGTTACTGCCACAACCCCAAGATGAACATTGCATCTTGAGTAAGACCACTCAAACAAGCCCCAGGGATGCTAGTATCCAACTCCCCGGTGCAACAATTACAGATGACCTCAATACCTATGTCCGTTACTGCACCACTGTGACCTGCTCCCTAATCCCATGACCCTCCTCTTAAACATCTACAAGCACATTAGGGTTAGTCTTTGGACTTGTTGTCTACTCGTGCACTCGGTTCCTTCCCCATACCTGATGTTTAAAAATCATCTAAGATCCAAAATCCTCATGTTGAACCCTTAACTCCATAAACTCAACGGGTAGTTTAAGCTCAATGATTGGGTCTGTATGTTACAAACCAATGTGTGTGCTCGGATAGACGTCCTTCACATGTTCATACCTTCCACACCTAAATAAAATGGTTGGAAAACTCTTATACTCAACCTTATGAAGTACATCATTAATAATCATTTTATATACAAATGGTTTGGCCAAGTTGGCAGCCACTACTAACCTAGAAAAGTGTCCCCTCGTAGTCGCCTCCGTATTATGGTCCACCTTAATCACATTTCCAATAATGCTACCAACTGCCCTAAGCAAACTCTTCTTATGCATAGCGTTCGAAAACCCTAGAAAATGAAACCAAGTAACAATATTATGTGGGAAGGCCTGACTTATTGAAAAGATGAGAACCATGGTTGCATAATTAAGTATTGGACATACACAACCTATGGGCCCTTCGATAAAACTTTAGTATAGTCCTCCTACATTTGAAACTTAGCAAGAAAATAATCATTCTCAATGTCCACCAATTGGAACAGTTATGTTGGCTTCCACAAGGTCATAGTTTTGTTCCATAAAGTTGTATAACCAATTTTTTATCCCAATAATTTCAACACAGCCATGTGCGACATACTCTACTCCATTAACAACCTTACCCTCTCTGTAATAGCCCATTTTTTAGTGGTGTCGAAAATAGTGGTTTCGAGACCACAAACCCGACGAGTGAGTTCGTATAATTAGTATTTAAATTATACAAGTTAATAATAATTTTTATTGAATTTTCATTTGAGGAATTTTAACCAATTGAATTAAAAGTTAGTATGAGTGGTTTGGTTCAAAAGTCAAGTGGTTATTAAAAACGAAGTATTAGGACCTCATTTCCGTAATTTAAGGCCGTAAATATTTTTACTAAATATCTACAGAGTCGTATTACATGTGAATTGAAGTTTGGTCTAGGAATTTTGACGATTTATTGCTTAATTATGATAAAAGGATTAAATTGTAAAAGAGGTAAAAGTCAATTGTTATATATTTAATATAGTAAAAGGACCAAAATGGTAATTAAACCATGGTCAAAAAGTCCAAGTGGTGGTGGCATGATTAAATCCACTAACCTTTGGGCTATTTGCTCATTTAGTCCTAATTAGTTTAGGATTAAATTAAAATTAAGCTTGTTTAATCAATAATTAAAAATAATTGAAGGACCAATTGTGCAATTAGACCTTCCTTAAATGTAAAACAGTGGGAATGATATGGAAATCCCTAGAATTGTGTTTAACTTATTTAATTATTAATTAAAATGTCTTAATTAAATTAAATTAAAGTAAAAGTAATATAATAATAAAAAGAAAAAAAAGAAACAATAGGCTTATCTCCTTCATTTTTCTTTTATGCTTGGTTGAACCTCCATTTTTGGAGCTTGGGAACTTTCGGTTGAGTTTTGGTTGCATGCTAGGTAGGTTATTCTTGCCATTTTAGTAATTTTTTATGTTTTTGAGCTCGTATTAGCTTAATTTAGCTAACTCGGAGACTAATTTATAATATTGTCAAATGTTTTGGATTATGCCATTAATGAAATTGAGTTGTTCTTGAAGTTTTATGGTAGAATATTAAGCTTGGTTGCTAAATAGGACTATTTTGTAAACTAGTTTTTGTTGATTCTAATGTTCAAGGACTAAAATGTGAAAATAGTAAAAGTACAAGGACTTGATGCAAAATAATAACAAGTATGGGCTGTAATGAAGGGAATAGATCGGCTAAGCTTAGAATTAATAAAAAATGGTTAAATTGCATGATTTGGACCTAGAGACTAAATTGCATAAAAATGAAATGTTGGGGGTAATTTTGTAAAAATTTCAAAAAGGACTTAATTGCATAAAATGAGTTAATATTACTATTAGAATTATTTAATGGAATGAAAATATTATTTTAAATCAAGAACGAGTGGAAAACCGAGGAAAAAAGAAAATTACCAAATAGTCATTGTACCTTGTTGTTGCTGCAGTTTAGTCTGATAAGTTTGTTCGGTTAATTCTATATGTTTTAAAATTATATATTAAATAAAATTTATCTGTTGATTGTTGATTAATGTGTTGATATCCGATAATCAAGAACTGAAATAATGATTGATTAATGTGTAAACTCACCTATTGTGATCTATGGTTGACATGAATTCTGTTAAGAATCTTGTTGATAGGAACTCGATTTATTAATCTTGTTATTTGAATTATTATGTTTAATTCAATAAGCTTTATCGTTTAATCGATGAACTTACTAAATTTTATTATAAAAGCTTACTCGTGTTTGTTATGTTTTTTTTGTAGATAACATTTTGTGGATAATCGAGCGATCGAATCAACTCAAAGATTCACACTATCCAGGAATCTTTGGTAGATTTTAATTTTGTATGGCTTATATGGCATATAGTAGGGTTAATTAAAATGTTATAAGTTGATAGCTATGTGTTGGTTGGTTGGTATGTTTTTTATGATATAAAATTTAGAAAATCCTATAGTATGTCATGTTAACTCTAAAGTTGTGCTCTATGTTTGATTATGAATGGTAGAAATCAGTTTGGATCTAGGCATGGTGCTTGAGGTCAAGGTAAGCAAATTCAATGTGTGTGTATGGTGGCTTGTATGTTTGATTTAAGAGATGAAGATTATAAGTACTATGTGATGTGAATTTGAAAGACAACTTAGTTAAGTTTAGGTGAGCATAATTGGAATGTTTTGGTTGCCCTTGAAGTGTTTTAGGGTGTTAGAATATTAAACTTTCGCTACTGTCTTGACTTGTTTTGGTTGAAGTCCTTAGGGTATTGGTAGAAGTCCCAAGCCAAAACTACCTTGCTCACTAGAGTGCGTTATACCGATAGAAGTTAGGGTTGTATTGGTAGAACCCTGAGTTGTATCAATAGAACTCTCAGTTCTACTGGTAGAATTTTGTAGCCTTTTCCAAGGTATTTCCATTTTTTAGTTCTACCGATACTTGTCCACCTAAGTATTGGTAGAAATCCTTTAGACTTCAAAAACTTGTTAAAAGTTAAATTAATTCAAAGTTTTTTAAATGTTTATTTTGTCCACACTTTGAAGAAAATTTTTTAAGTCATCGTAGGCTCAATTAAGGCCCATAAATGAATGTATTACTCCGATCTGAATTATTATGAAATTCTGTTAATTAAATTGGCAACTTGATGCTACCTGTTATTGATTGTTCTAGATTGTACGGAAATACGTCGTAACCCTAATCTGGTGACGGGTACGGATTATGGGTGTTACACTCTCTAAGAAGGTAATTGAAGGGATACTATTCATCGTATCAGTAAGAACATCCCCATCTCGCAAAATGATGTCCTCCTCCTCCACAATAGGTGTCACACCCTTATTTCGACCCCCATCATTGGCAATGACATGTCGAAAAGATAATTGATCGGCACACCCATCATCCACTAGCTAATATTTCCTTCCGACGTTGAACCCTCTTGCTACCTAGAGCTCCATCCCCCCATCTGAGGGCTTACGTAGGATGTCTCTCGAATCACCAGATAGACCGCCCAAATCTCCCAAGCCTTCGCCCACATCCCCCAAGACTTGGAATCCTTTACCAACATTGTTAGAGACCATATGCCTTTTTTTCAAAATTTTAAATAACACTTTTTTTATAAACACGAATATTCTAAAATAAATACTAAATGTAATTAGATATTTTTGTGCACTTTATTTGTTCAAATATTTTATTAATTTTAATAAAATAAGATTTTCTAACATTTGGGTCTAAATGTTATGTTTGAAAAATAAAAATTCAAATTTTATTACTCTAAATTTATTAAATTATATTTCATTTTGATGCGAATGTATTTTGTTTGTTTAAACTTTTAGTTAATAATATAAAAATATTTTTTATATTAAAATTTAAAAGTAATAAAAATATTTTAGAATGAAAATTAATATTATAAAATTAAAACAAAAATAACTACTTCGTATACTAAAAGATAGGATAAGAAAACCTCAGATTTCAAGAACTATCACCTTTAACTCCAAAGTAATAAAATTGTTATCGAACCCATGGATATAATTTTACTCATTAGATAAAATTATAAATTTAATAATAAAATATAAATAGTAAAGTGGAACAGCTGGATCTTCTCCTTTTATTCTTTTATATAATAATTATAATAAATGCAATACAACTTCTTTTGACTTTTTAGTTTTTCTAATAAATTTCTTTTATTGGAATCAATCACAAAAAAAAAAAGTAATGAGTTCTACAACTCTTACCTACACCTACTCCGAACCTCCACTCAAATTCAAAAATTCACCCGAAAAATGGGAGGGTGAAAAACAATATGAAACCTGAAATATATGCTTGAGTAAAATTTAAAAACCGTTTTCTATATGGTTCGGGCCTTGAGCAATTTTTTGGCCCGAGTCTAGTCCCAACCCAACCCCACCCGAATATATTATGTTATAAAAAATATTATATTAATTATATATCTTAAATAAAAATTATATATATTAAATCACTAGCCTAATAACAATTAAACTCATTATCCAAAACCTAAAAAAAAAAAACTTACCCAACTAAATAACCTAACCCAAATTATAAAATTTTTAAAATTATATTTAATATAATAAAATATTTATTATATTTATTTGGGTTTTTAATATAATAAAATATTTATTATATTTATGGTAATCTTTTTAATATTAATACTTTTTAATGTATTTCAATGTGTTAGAAAACTTTTATTTTAATCCTTTTAGTGTATTATTTAAAAAATATTTTAAATAAAAATTAATCTAAAAAATCAAATATAGACTAGCCCGAGGTTCACCTTTCCTAAATTGGATCAAGCTTGAACAAAAAAGTAAGCTTATTTTTCTAACCAGATCAAGCTTAAAAAATTGATCTAAATGCTTTGTATGAACTCGACTATGATCATATACTATTACCCAAAATCTCTCATTAAATTCTTTTTTCCGTAAATCTCTTCATTTTCTTATCTATTTCTCCATGAAGTTATTTTTTCTATCTCAACTCATTTTGTCAAATCATACGATTCTTTTTTTCTACTCAATTATTATGTTTGATTTTTCTACTTGTTTCTTCTCATCTATTCATCATTCAAACAAAGAAAACAAAGATATCCGATTAGGAATTGTTTGATCTTTTGACTCTTTCTACTTTCTGTCACATTAGTTTTCTTTTTTCCATTTTTGTATTTTATTTTGAGCTTGGTAAGGGCTGGGAGTTAATTTTATTGTTTGGGCCACTTGATTTTGCATAATGGATGGCTATTTTTTCGGTTTAGGCTTGATGAAGTTTGCCCAAAAACCATTTGAATCGATTTTTTACCAATTCATCCAGTTCACGATTCAAATGGTTTAACTACTACCTTCAGACCGGTTTGTCAGCCAGTTCCTGGTTCAACCGGCCAATCCAGTTTAAACAACATTGCTCATTACTATCCATGACTTCATATATATATATTAGTAAGATTTAATTTTTGTTAGTTTCCACACTCATCAAGCACCCAATTTTTCTTTACCATAACAAAAACATGAAACACTTACAAAAGCCAGTTTTAAGATTTTGTGAAGGTGACCGGCAAAGTTACGGTCACCACTTATTGATCATATAGAAATCTAAACCGATCAGAGTCTCAAATTCAAATCATAGGGCATGTTACCAAATCCACTGCAAATAAACAACTGAACTGCCGCCCGTAGGTTTGTCTGAACCATCATTGCTGCTTCATCAATAATCTTTGTTTCCAAAGTTCTTGCACCACAGCTGTGAAGGAATTGGACGAACGGGCTGATGAGGCCGTTGCTGCAAGAAGGATGACCTTTTAGCTAAAACTATCATGGAATATAAGCTGTCTGATAAATAAAGATGTACAAGTTTTGAAGAAATTAACCAAAAATTAGTAGATATCATGGCTACGTGCATTTACATTCTACTATTGAGTAGAAACTTGGGTGTTAGAAAAGCAACAATTTGTCTCCAGTGAGAGTTTTGGTTAGTTGAAAATGCAGCTGCTTAAGGAGATAAGAAGTACATGCAAAGCAATGGGCTTCAATCATTTGATGAAGTGACGATGCAACACTTGGCGAATGTTAAATTGACCATCTTGAAATGAAGTCATATGGACAGTTGACCTTCTAGGTTCCAACATTGGTGAATTGCCCGTACAATATTAGAGAGTAAATGCTATGGAGGAATTTAACTTCAAGTTTCAGAGAAGAAAATAAAAAGCTGCAACCTTAGATTATTACATAAACTGGTGAACACTTGAAGATTGGCATTCACTAAGGAATAAGTGCAAAGCTAGCAGCTACTAGAAAAAGTAGAATTTTGCATAGCATCAATGGGTTATAATGGAACTGTGGCCACTTAAGGAGATAAGAAGTGCATATAGAAGCAATAAAAATGAGGATAAGAGCTTCAATCATTTGATGAAGTGACAATGTCCCATTTAGCAAATGATAAATTTTTTTTTTTTTTTTTTTGATAAAAGCAAATGATAAATTGACCACCTTGGAAGGAAGCCATATGGACACTTGACCTTCTAAGTTCTAAATTGGTGTATTGCCAGTAGAAGATTAGAGAGTAAATGCCATGAAGGAATTTAAATTCAAGTTTACAAATGAGAAAATAAGAAGCTGTAATCTTAGATTATTACATAAAATGGTAAATAGAAGATCAGCATTCAATAAGGAATAAGTACAAAGCTAGCAGCTACCAGAGAAAGTAGAATTTTGCATAGCATCAATGGGTTACAATGAAACTGCAGCCACTTAAGGAGATAAGAAATGCATATAAAAGCAATAAAAATAAGGTAGGCTTCAATCATTGGATGAAGTGACAATGTGACATTTAGCAAATGATAAATTGACCATCTCGGAATGAAGATGGACAGTTGACCTAAGTTCTAACATTGGTGTATTGCCAGTACAAGATTAGAGAGTAAATGCTATGGAGGAATTCAACTTCAAGTTTACAGATGAGAAAATAAGAAGCTGCAATCTTAGATTATTACATAAAATGGCAAACATTAGAAGATTGGGATTCAATAAGGAATAAGTGCAAAGCTAGATGCTACTAGAAATAATAGAATTTAGCATAGCACGGATATAATGAAATTGCGGCCGCTTAAGGAGATAAGACGTGGTTACAGGCTTTTCAATCATTTGATGAAGTGACACTGTAACATGTAGTGAACGATAATTGACATCCTAACATTGCAGTATTGCCCGTACAAGATGAGGGAATAAATGCCATACAGGAAATAAACTACAAGTTAACAGGTGAGAAAATAACAAGCCGCAATCTTGCATCATTATGAATAAAAGTAAAAGCAAGCAGATTGGTATTCAATCAAGAATAAGTACGCAGCCAGCAGCTACTAGGGAAAACAATTTTTTGCACAACATTGATGGGTTATTATGAAACTGACAGCAATTTTTATGAACTTCAAAACTTTGTAAACCATTTGCTTTGTGATTACAGTGTAGAAAATAATAATTAGGGGACCGTGATATACACCTAGCTAACATTCAACTAAGTATCTGAATAATCAGTAGCTACTCTTCATTTATATATAAAATTTCAAGTTTCACCTTCAACCGACATTTATATCAAAACAAACTAAAACCGAACTATTTAATTTAAGGCCTCACCTTACCAATCCCTTCTATCTAATTCCAAAAGATATGCATTAAGACTCTACTAGTACTGACCAACTATAATACAATTTCCATTAGGATCCAGCAAATCCATAACAGAAATCTTAGCATGAATACTTTATATTGTTCGAAATCTTTAGATTTTCAAAAGGGTTAAACCTAGACTTAGCACTTAGCAGTTAGCAATTCATATAATTAGGGGAATATACGTTCTAAAAAGCAATCAAAAACAGTAATAAAGTGAGGACAGATGGGGACTTGGGCACCTCGAGCTCGGCGGATTTCATGGCGATCGGGATACAAATGAGGAAAACGCCGAACATAGCAATCGCAGTATTGCGACGCCAGTGCTTGGGCCGGCAATATGGGCCACCAGACATGCTCCACACCTTCGTCCTGAAATCCTCTGCTCCATGCCCTCCATGTTCTCCTCCTCCCATCTTTTCTTAATTTACTCGAGGGATCTATCGAAACCTCTTACAAGTCTAACCAGTAAAGCAATTAGATCAGTAAGAAAATTGAAATATTTCAAAAGAAAATGAAATTTAAGAAGTAAAATTTAGTGGCGAGGATTGAGAGCGAACGAGGAATGAATATTTGGGTTGCCTGAGGCAAATGGAAGGTCCAGGATCGAGGATCAGCTGGGTCTGGTTCGCAAATAGAGACATTGTGCTTGTAAATGGGCTTCGGTATTTTGTTACTTTTCGCCTTTTCACAACAATACGAGCCCATGGCTGGAAGGAGGCCAGGTTTTGGGGATTTACGGACCTCATAAGGACCTGGCTTTAAGCATTATAAATTATTTTTAGGGTTAATTGCATGTCACCATGCTTAAATTTTGAATTGATTTCAAATTTTAAAGCATTTTAATTTGAGAATTCTCAAATGTATCGATATTATATTATTGGGGTAATATATAATTTGGTACTTGAGATTGGTTTCAATAATTAATTTGGAATCTAAGATTTTTGTTTCAGTTTGGTACTTGTTTAGCTTCAATGTTCAATTTGGTACCTAGACCAAACAACCCAATGAATGTTTGAAACGTATACTTTAGTAAAAAAAACACGGACACTTAATTGCGACAAAAAAAAAACTCTAGTACCTAATTAAACACTGAAGCCAAACTTAGGTACTTAAATGGGACAAAGAAAAACTCAAGTACCAAAGTGAACTTTGAAGTCAAACTCAAGTACCAAATTGGGACAAAAAAACTCAAATACCGAATTGAACATTGAAGCCAAATTCATGTATCAAACAGTATATTAACCTTTTATTATTTATGAATAAGATAAGGCTTAATCTAACCTTTGGTACCCAAACTTGACATTTTTTCTTAGTTTGATACCTAAGTTTTTTTTTTTTGTCTAATTTGGTATTTGAACTTGCCAAATATTATACAAATTATCCAAAACACTAATTGTATCATTTTTTATGAGGGGAAAAGAGTAGCTAGTGTATAACCAACATGTAGCAAATGACATGGAATTTAATGATAAGAACGATTACATTTATCTGGAGTTTTCGTTGTTTCATTAAACAATATGCTGAAATTTTACTTTTCATAAGGACTGAGAATAATTTGACTGTTAATGGCAGGAATGATTCAAGAGGGATCACATGCTTAAAACATAGCTTGATCTTCATAAAGCCCTCAATTCTATAAAAATATTATCAAAATTAGAGGAAATTTGTGTTAAAAAACTACTTTGAGTTTTGCTTAACAAATGAATATTGAAGAAGAAAAATAAGAGTTTTAAAACCCCAAAATAAAATAAATTCATTATGTTAAATTAAAACATTAAAATAAATTAAATAAATTGAACTAAATGTAATTGAACATTTAGAATAAAAAAAAATCATGTCATCTGTCACATGTCAGTCATACATTGATTATTTTTAGTACATCATAAAAAAACATTATTAGCATATTGGAGCAATTTGTATAACGTTTGACAAGTTTAGGTACAAATTGAGAAAAAAGCTTAGGTACCAAATTAGAAAAAAAATGTCAAGTCCAGATATCGAATTGGACAAAAAAAAATTTAGGTACCAAATTAAGAAAAAGTGTCAAGTTCAAGTACTAAATGTGTCACACCTCAAATTTGGCGGATCCGAGAAGAAGGCGTGTAGATGTGAAGTTATCGGTTTGGCGCACTATGGTAGTTAGTCCATCAATTCTTAGGCTTTTAGTGAATTGATGTTTGGCGCATACAGTATCCGTCTATAGAAGTATTTAAGGATTTATTCTCAATTGAAGACAGAATATGAAAAACGAAGAGTACGCTTCAGAATGTTGGTTGAGCATGACATGCCTACTAAGTATATGTTAAAACTATAAAGGGCTAAGGTGTCTTTAAGGCCACGCCATTTACAAGTTATCGCCATAGGTATGGTACACCAAGTGTGCTCAAAAGATGACTAAGATGGGTTCTGTAATGTGATTGGTTGGGAGTCAACTAAATAGATTGACTAGTCAAATAACATCGACATTAAAGGTACAATTTATGTATATGTATTTATATACTCTCTCTAATTTTTGTAGGACATTAAAGTTACAATTTATGTATGTATTTGACACTTGTCAAGATCCACTAAGAGGTATTGTATATGTATGTGGTAAGAAGGGAAAGTGTAGATGTTTTTCTTCCTTTCGTTCTACGCTTTAGCTTTATTAAATATTTAAATATTCTTTTCTTCTTCGCTAAACTGGAAGCTATGGTTTTTGAGTTATCGGTGGAAGTTTTAACCTCTTGGTAAGTTTAGTAACTCTGCCTGTTAGGATGTTGAAAGAGTAAGGATGTATGTAGTATATAAACAATAAGATGTGAATAAGAGGCCCTACATGGGGGTCATCTGTAATTGAGATGTTAGAAATTTGTCTGTAAATGAGTTTTTAATGGTGATTCCATGTTCCTTTGAGCAGTTTTTACTGTTGTTCGGGAAGGACGATCGGGTTTTAAACTCCGAGCTACAATATTGGTAAGTATCATGTGAATCTTTATTCTGACTCTTGCATGTTAACTGTTCAAGTAGAAATTTGTGTGATGATAACATCTTGGACAACTGATGAATATATATGGGTTGTAGTATCATAAAGATGTTGCATGTCTATAAATGAGAATAAAATGATGTGTGGTAAGTATGCATGAAAATTTTGATATGGGAGTGTATGAATCAGTTAGGTATGCGAACAAATCTGGGTAAGTGCATTATGTGTTAAACAAACATCCATTTTTGATGCCTCTGGTAGGGAAAGTATATTGCTAACAGGACAGACAGATCACAGTGACAATAATAACACTCATGGTATAGCCTCCGATGATATGTAAATTAGACTGGCAAATCACAATATGAGGATGAAATGTGTAAGACCATGTGGTAGAGACCCATGGTATTGCACAACAAAGAAAATACTCATGGTGATGCCTCCAATGAGATGTGGATTGGACTGGCAAATCACAACATGAAAATATACATAAGACCATGTGGGAGAAACCCTATAGCATCCTCTGAGTTAGTCCGACGGGATAGTAAACACGTAATTCTCTATGACACCTTTGTGGCGTGTTCTATAAAGCTTGTGTGGTATATTCTGTGATATTCGTGTGACGTATTCTATAACGCCCTAGAGGCAAATTCTGGACAAATATTTCTAGGTCATGATCTGGGTAAGTTCTGAGATTTTTCTGCTAATTGATACTATGATAAAGATTTGGTAAGTGTAAAGGTATCTTTGTTGGTTAGTCTTATAGTAAAATTTGAATATGATCTAAGAGATACTTCTAAAAGAGTCATCAACGACGTTATCTTGAATGGTAACTTCGCCATAGTAGTTTGTCAGCATTAGTGATTTGGCGTGTTCAAAGTCATGAGTAATCTAATAGTTGTCAGATTTGAATTTGCTTTTGCTATGTAAGGAAGTAATTTGAATTATCTAGTATCCGTCAAATCTTGAAAATTTACGTGTCAAATGTAGAGGTTATTTAGAGTTTATGTTGTTCTCCAAGTTGGGCGTACTCCTGATTTGTATCATGGTTGTCTGGGACACCCTAGAATGATTTAAAATGTATCATCAATCAGAATAAGTTGTGATCTGGGTTAATTAATATGTGATCTAACTGGTAAATTTAAAAAATTGTCAATTCACTACGAGAATCCGCCAAAGGTAGAATCCAAATGAAGTTCATCTTAGGAATTCGCTAGTATAAGTATCCTCCAAGAGTAATCTCTGTAAGTATACCATTCTAGAATAAGTGTTCAACGACCGTCTGAATGAAAATCTGTAAATGGAAAGATAAGTATGAAGTTATTTATAAAAGATCAATTAGTTATTTATTCGCCAAGAATAGTATCTGTGAGTACTCGTCTTGGGGGGAAAGCATTCAATGTCTGTTTAAAGGAGAATCCATTGAAAGTAGGCTTTGTATGGATATTCTTCTAAGAAGTACATTTGATTTCTAAAAAAGAAATGAGATCAGTAGTGATTGGTGAAACCTGGAATCAAACCAAACAGGGACTTGTGAATTGAAGGGTCAAGTATGGAATTTGGTGAATATGTATACGCCGATATAGGAAAATATTCACCAAGGACAGAAATGAAATTCGAAACCTTCATGATGAAAGATTCATCTAGAAATGCTTCAACGTAATCTAGGTTAAGACTCACTAAGTTCAATTGAACTTACAAGTTTTTGGTTATATTGTAGGTCCCGCCTTATGAGTGGCTGCACTGAAAGCGACCAAACTAGGAATGCACAGTGGTCAAATCAAGATGCGATATTATGCATACAAAGGGCATTATAAGAAATCTGCATTCAGTTCACTACGCTTTAAGAGTCCATATTTCGCAAAGTTTCTAAGTTGTAATGTCATATATTAATTTTAAAAGTTTGATGTATTCTTAGATTTTTTTTTAATCTGAAGGCACTTAAGTAAAATTTAAGAAGTATTATAGAAAAAGGATTATACGCCGATTATTTTAAAATTCTTCCTAAGTGTTTATGTGTTGTAACATTTAATATCCAGACTTAGTGATTTGGGTCGGGTATAGGGTGTTACAAATTAATTGGTATCAAAGCTTTCAGTTTAGTTAATCCTCTTGCAATTAAGTGAAAGTTAACCTTGTATGCATAATATATTGAACCCCGCTTAGTCCCTCAAGCAAGTTAAGGACTTTTGTGTAAAGAGCACTTTGGTATACTATTAATGATAGGGATGTGGCAGTAAGAAAGAGAAGAAATTGTATGAGGTTAGGATGGGTTTGAAGGTAAATTTTGATAAGTCTTCCAAGTGGTAACTATGTAGTTCTCATGCTTTAAATAAATATGATTTCTGTATGCTGGTAAGGTTTGGTTATATAGGTTATGAAACCAAGTTTTTATGGTTTAAGAATATGTTATTCTCATTTAACAACTACTATGAGAACTGAAAAAGAAGAAATACCAGAAATCAAATACTTATTTGGATTACTAAAAATTGCTACCAAATGCTTGTGGTATCAGCTTGTAAGTACTAAATTAAAACTGTCTAAATTGTAAGTTTTGAGGTTTTAACTCCAACTTCCTACCTAAACCCCTATCTAATTAACACGCAACTCTCGGTTATAGAGCATCTTGATTCAAGTTCACATTTAATTGATTATTTTGATTTTAAATTGTTTGTTGGTGTTGAATGAAGCTATTGTTATTTGACTAAATGATGTGCAATTATGTTTTCTCAATTACACTATAATGCGTTCAAACACGATTGATAAATTACGTTTCTTATATGAGCTTAAGGTGTTAATTGCGTTGTTCAAGTATGATATTGAAGTATGTAAATGTGTTGCTTAAATGTGTTTAATGTATGTCATCCCAAATGATATTAAAATGTTGTCTAGTTTGTGCTATTTATGTTGTTCCAAATGACATTAACATGTTGTCCAGTTTGTGTTAATTATATTGTCCTAAAATGACATTTTGATGTCGTCTATTGGGTATTTTAATGCTAGACTTTCAACATTTAAATTATTTTTTTTAAAGATGTTTCAAGCTTGCTAAAAAATGCTACATTTGTATTCACTATTTACTGGATATAATAAGTGTTGGTAAGTTCTCTATTTTCTTCTTTGGTTGTTTTATTGTATCTTTAAGTTATTATGAGTGATGGTATTAGAAGAATATGGGTAAAATCCTTAGTTATCGAGGAAGCTTCCAATGCATGCAACTTATGGGCATGCGGTCAATATCTTTTGTCTATTAATATGAGCTACACGATAAATCTTATTTCTGTTCAAAAAGGTTGTTAAATGCTTATGTATTCTAAAAACGTATTGATTAGTAAGAAGTTAATCATTATATGTTGTAGATCTTGATGTTCGGTAGGTAGTTAAAGGATGTTCAAATGCTAAAATTTATTACGTTTGAAGTGTTATTTGATGTAAATAATAATGTTCGAATGGTAAAATAATGATATTTATATGCTACAAATCATCACGTTTGAGACCTGAATCTGGAAGTGCTTAATGCGGTAACTTATGGTGTTTGAAGGTTGTTGTTTTAATGATTAAATGCTAAACTTGATGTTGCCCATACGATGTATCTACAATAATCTTTTTTACGTCAATGTGCCTTAACTATGCTGTAAATGTATTTAATTGTGCCTTGCATTATTGGTGCATTATGTCTAATGAGGGACATATTGATTTGTTCTGCTATCGAATGCTATATGATATTTTTGTCTACATTTTTCGGGTTAAGTCAAATAAAATGTGAGAAAGTAAGTTCATATATGATATTTATATTTAAACTTTTATGTATTCAAATTACGGATCATGTGTATATAAATGTGTTACGATTTGTTTGAAGTGTGAAGTAGTATTGTGACTAAGGCAGGACTAAAATTGTTATTAGAAAAGTAAAAAGATTTGTTATGGGATTTGGGCATTTAATATGCTTAGATTGAATAGTTATGGCTTAGTAACTTTAAGTACTAAGCATCTGATAGATATATATAAGTAGATATACATGCTTTGTCTGAGAAAAGTTAAACACCCAGTGTTTATGAAGAAGTTATCGTTTGAAAGAAGTTCTAAGGTAGCTATTCAAATCCTCTAATTGTAACTCGACACCTGTCAAGATTGGAGCTATGTGACGTTTGAAAGTACAAAAGTAATCGTTAATGTTTTCTTACGAGATGGAATCTGCCATTGGAAACTAACTGGTGGCATTCTCGCTAGCTGGAATCTCAAGAGTATACGTCACAGAAAAGAAGAAATTATGAGTATATGGGGCATTCCACCAATCAGTGTTTTACGCCTGGTGGGGAGTGTTAATTATACATCCTTAGTAGAGAAAATTCTGAAGCTGGAAAAATTTCGATGACGAAATTTTCGTTAAGGAGGGAAGAGTTGTTACACCCCAAGTTTGGTGGCTCTGAGAAGAAGGCGTGTAGATGTGAAGTTGTCATTTGATGCACTATGGTAGTTAGTTCACCAATATTTAGGCTTCTGGCGAACTGATGTTTGGCGCGTAAAGTATCCATTCATAGAAGTATCTAAGGATTTATTCTCAATTGAAGAAAAAGTACGTCAAGCGAAGAGTACGTCTCAGAATGTTGGTTGAGCATGACATACCTACTAAGTATATGTTAAAACTATAAGGGGTTAAGGTGTTTTTAAGGCCATGCGATTTATGAGTTATCGCTACAGGTATGATACACCAAGCGTGCTCCAAAGATGTGCAAGATGGGTTATGTAATGTGATTGGTTGGAAGTCAATTGAATAGATTGGTTGGGATTCTTTACCAAAGAATCTTCTACAGAAATCAACTTCTTAAAATTCTTGTAATTAGTCCATAATATTTTTAGAAAGTTTTGTAAGCTTAAAATTATCAAGAATGGGTGAAATAGTGGTTAAAAATTGCTAATAAAAAGTTGAGAAATGAACACAAGAATTTATAATAGTTCGGCCTCACTTGCCTACCTCCATTATTTTAGCTTTCCTTCGCTAAGGATGTTCCTAATTCACTCAATTTGAATTGATACCATTCAAAGACAAGATATGACTTTTATAACTCTCTATCTTTTGAATTTATAAGATAGCACCACTAAATCCCCTTATGGTTTTCTACCCAAAAACCTTAAGAAACCTCACAAATAGTTAAATGAAATGGAAAACAAAGAATAACCTTTCGAAGGTATGGTCTTGCAAACTTAAGTAATCTTAATTATAAATAAACATTTGAATATATAAACAAAAAAATAGAACTCTACCCAAGTGTTTATAAGTGAAATTTGAATAATGAAAGAATGAAGGAAGAAATCGTTGAATATATGATTTTTAATCTCTTGAACATCTCATTTATGAGACTCTACTTATAAATCTTCATTGACTTCTAGTTGTTTGTGTAACAACCTGTTTTCAGTGAAAGCGGAACAGTAGATTCTTGACCACAAATCTGAGTCAGAAAGAAAATTTATTTTAATATTATTGCATGGTCTGCATTATGATAGAAATGACGTATGAAAATTTCGTTAAGAAAATTTTACCAAATACATGTTTAATTGATAAAAGGACCAAATTGCATAAAATGCAAAAGTTGAGTTCTAGTAGCTATAGGTAGCAAATAGCTATGGAATTCAAAACTTGAGGTCCTTATATGATAATTAGACCATTAAATGGAGTTAATAGATAATTATGATGATTCATCCATGGAAAATTAAATAAAGAAAATGACAAAATTGGAAATTGAAATAATCAAAGATAATAATAATCTAATATCATCTTATTTCATCATCTTCCCCAAATTATTTTATAGAAAGCCTAGCTAAG
Source organism: Gossypium raimondii (assembly GCF_025698545.1). Taxonomy (NCBI): domain Eukaryota; kingdom Viridiplantae; phylum Streptophyta; class Magnoliopsida; order Malvales; family Malvaceae; genus Gossypium; species Gossypium raimondii. The sequence continues at coordinate 29,491,882 of NC_068571.1, read as the reverse complement.
AGAAAAGAATTCAAGCAAGCTTAATTGGGTAAGCATTCTTGTCTCGCTTTTAGTAATTTTATATTTTCGAGATCGTAATAACCTAATCTAGTTAATTTGGAGATTAATTTGAAAATTTGTCAAAGTATTGAAATTTTTCCATGGACGAGAATGCTGAAATTTTGAAATTCATGGTATAAAATGAAAGGTTGTAGATAGATAAAACTTTTGTAAAGGAAATTTCTATTAAATTGTGATTTAGGGACTAAATTGAAAAGATGTAAAATTCATGGAAAATTTCTTATTTTTGTGAAATACATGGACTTTTATTGTTATATGTAAAAATTGGTTAGGCTTGGAATAAGGATTAAATTGCATGAATTTCATTTTCCGAGCCTAATGACAAAATTAGAATTGATTAAAAGTATAGGGGCAAAATGGTACTTTTGACTAAGATGTGAATTAGGTTGATTTGAATATGAAATGTAATAAATTGATGATTAAATTCATTTATATAGATTCAAAAAGACCAAATAAGGAGTTAGATCGAGAAAAAGAAAAAGTGTCAGATTAGTAGATTTTCATACACGAGCAAGTGTTGAGGTAAGTTCGTGTAACTAAATTGAGAATTTAAATGTGTTAATTGAATTGTATATATGTGTTTGTATTATTGACATGTATATGAAATTGATTGAATATTTGATAAAGCCCAACAAGTATAAAATCTCGTATGAATGAACGAAATTCGATGAATACAAGATTTCCCGTATTGGTTGTGGTTTTGCATATGTTGCGGACACACCATAGCTCGAAAGAGAGTCCCGTTCTAAGCCCTCTCAAACTTCCCGTTATATAGTTCTTACGAGCTTCCCGTTATATCTCTTCGGAGCATCCTGGTATGTTGCAATCCTACATGAGTTGTGGACACACCTTAGCTCTTATGAGCTTCCCGATTATAGGCTCCTCGTGAGCTTCCTGTTAATTGGCTCTTTGTGAGCTTCCTGATATGGCTCGCTTGAACTTCTTGATATATGGCTATCTGCAGGTTCTCGTTAATGACTCTTCGGAGCTACCCGTTAAAGGCTCGCATGAGCTTCCTAAATATAACTCTTATGAGCTTCCTGTTATACAGCCCGGTTAAGCTTCCCGTTACATGGCTCACATGAGCATTCTGATATATAACTTGAGAGAGTGCTTCTCGTTTAAATGCCCGTATGAGCATTCCCAAATATGATTTGACGGATTTCAGTTTTGTACAATTCAATGATATTTCAAATACAATTCAACGGGCAAAGTTTCGACATGGAATATATGAGCTTAAGATGAATTATTATTTGGAAATGTATATGTCATATGAATATGATGTAGAAAACATATATATATATATATATGAAAATTTTTACATGATAAGCTCATCCTTGTTCTAGTTATTCATATGAAATACAAAACTAACATGATTATTGAAGTTAGGTGTTTAGGGCTTTTAGCGAAATTTGCTTGGAAGCAATTTATATGTTTATTTTAGTGAAAATAATGGTAAGTTAATTTTTTGTTATACGAACTTACTAAGCATTATATGCTTACTTCATTTTATTTTCTCCGTTTTATAGTACTCAGAAGCTCGTAAAGGTTGGAAGCGGGTCAGAACAAGATCACATTATCCTTCAGTTTACTTCGGTATAATTAGTAAAATTTCTTTTGGTATAATGGCATGTATAGGCTAAGTTAGGCCAAATGATGAAATGTTTTGGTTGTAATTAGCCATTGGAATGGCTAGTGATTGCATGTTTGATGTATACATATACAAAATTATATTATGTTTGGAATGTGTGTGCTTGAATTGGTTGGATTGGTATAATAGGTATAAGCATGCTTAAATGAACTTATGATCAATTTGGTAGATTGAATACTTGAATTAATATGATGGTATAATATGCATAAGAATTAGTTCTTGACTTGGTTTGAGGGTTATGAATTGGCTTGTGAATGTATTAAATTTTTGTTGTGCGTGAAAGGTAAATTGGGTGAGAATAGTGGCCTAGAAAATGGCCTATTTTTGTCCATAGGGGTGGAGACACGGGCGTGTGTCTCAGCCGTGTATGATACATGGCCATGCGCACGGGCGTGTGATTTGGCCGTGCGTCCCCCTATATCTTAAAAATTGAGAAACAGAATGTTCAGGTAGTTTCACACAGGCAGAAACACGGGTGTGTGTCTCAATCGTGTGTGACACACGGCCTAGCACATTGGTGTGTGTCTTGGTCGTGTTTCCCCTGCACCTAATTATTGAAAATTAAATTATTCACAAGGTTTAGCACACAGGCGTGTGGCTTGACCATGTGACCCAAGTCAGAGACTTACATGGGTATGGGCACGGATTGGGACATGACTGTGTGCCTTACATCGAATGCCCACACGGCCTGAGAGACGGGCACACGGCCTTGCCACACGGGCGTGTGTCCCCTGCACCTAGGCAAAATTTTGAAATTTTGCAAAAAATTCTCTGAGTTTTTAGTTAAGTCCCGACTTGATTCTAATGTGTATTTTAGGCCTCAAGGGCCCATTTAAGAGACAATATGATTGGTTATTTATGATTTTGGATATGAATAGTAAAAGATATGAGTTAACTGTATTTGGTCTGAAAACTCCGGTAATACTCTATAACCCTGTTTTGACGATGGATATGGGTTTGAGGTGTTACATTTATTGGTATCAGAACTACGGTTTAGCCGATTCTTGGACTAACGTAGTAAGGATGAGTTTAGCTATACATGCCATTATATAATTTGTGATAGTGTGATATCTCCTGACCATTTTAAACATGTTTTTCATATAGTAATGTCGTCCAGCCGAGCTGAATCCGAGGAAGCTGAGAGCAATGCTCCAGCTTCAGTTTAAAGAGCTGCTTCAAGTAATACAAGGCTCGTATCTGAGGGTCAAGGTGTGGAGGTTAAAGAAGCCTTCTTTCAAATGATGAATGAATCGTTCACTGAAGTTTTAAGAACAAATCATGTTGTACAACAACCTCCCCCTCTTGTTATTCAACCAGTTCCTGATATGTCACAAGGTGCTGAACCTGTTAGAATTGGTAAGCCTTCGGTAGATAAAATTCGTAAATATAGGGCAGAAGAATTTAGGGCTAATGTTGAAGATGATCCAGAAATAGTCGAATTTTGGTTAGAAAACACTATCAGGGTTTTGAATAAATTATCTTGCACCCCAGCTGAATGTTTGAAATGTGTTGTATCTCTGTTAAAAGACTCAGCCTATCAATGGTGGAATACACTGACTGCTGTTATACCGAGAGAAAGTGTTGAGGTAAGTTCGTGTAACTAAATTGAGAATTTAAATATGTTAATTGAATTGTATGTATGTGTTTGTATTATTGACATGTATATGAAATTGATTGAATATTCGATAATATCCAACAAGTATAAAATCTCGTATGAATAAACGAAATTCGATGGATACAGGATTTCCTGTATTGATTATGGTCTTGCATATGTTGCAGAAACACCATAGCTCGAAAGAGCGTCCCGTTATAAGCCCTCTGAAACTTCCTGTTATATAATTCTTGCGAGCTTCCCATTATAGCTCTTCGGAGCATCCTGGTAGGTTGTGATCCTACATGAGTTGTGGATACACCTTAGCTCTTATGAGCTTCCCGATTATAGGCTCTTCATAAGCTTCCTGTTAATTGGCTCTTTGTGAGCTTCCCGATATGGCTCGCTTGAACTTCCTGATATATGGCTATCTACAGGTTCTCGTTAATGGCTCTTCAGAGCTACCCATTAAAGGCTCGCATGAGCTTCCTGAATATAGCTCTTATGAGTTTCCTATTATAGAGCCCAGATAAGCTTCCCGTTACATAGCTCACATGAGCATCCTGATATATGGCTTGAGAGAGTTCTTCCCATTTAAATTCTCGTATGAGCATTCCCAAATATGATTTGACGGATTTCAGTTTTGTACACTTCAAGTGTACTAGTGTATCCATCGATATTACAAATAAAATTCAACGGACAAAGTTCTGACATGGAATCTATGAGCTTGAGATGAATTATTATTTGGAAATGTATGTCATATGAATATGATGTAGAAAACATATATATATGAAAATTTTTACATGATGAACTCATCCTTGTTCTAGTTATCCATATGAAATACAAGACTAACATGATTAGTGAATTTATGTGTTTAGGGCTTTTAGCCAAATTTGCTTGGAAGCAATTTATATGTTTATTTTAGTGAAAATAATGGTAAGTTAATTTTCCGTTATACGAACTTACTAAGCATTATATGCGTACTTCGTTTTATTTTCTCTGTTTTATAGTACTCGGAAGCTCGTAAATGTTGGAAGTGGGTCGGAGCAAGATCACACTATCCTTCAGTTCACTTTGGTATAATTAGTAAAATTTCTTTTGGTATAATGGCATGTATAGGCTAAGTTAGGCCAAATGATGAAATGTTTTTGTTGTAATTAGCCATTGGAATGGCTAGTGATGGTATGTTTGATGTATACATATACAAAATTATACTATGTTTGGAATGTGTGTGCTTGAATTGGTTGGATTGATATAATAGGTATAAGCATGCTTAAATGAACTTATGATAAATTTGGTAGATTGAATACTTGAATTAATATGATGGTATAATATGCATAAGAATTAGTTCTTAACTTGGTTTAAGGGTTACGAATTGGCTTGTGAATGTATTAAATTGTTGTTGTAGGTGGAAGGTAAATTGGGTGAGAAAAGTGGCCTAGAAAATGGCCAATTTTTGTCCACACGAGTGGAGACACGGGTGTGTGTCTCAGTCGTGTGTGACACACGGCCATGCGCACGGGTGTGTGTCTCAGCCGTGTGTGACACACGGCCTAGCACACGGGCGTGTGGCTTGACTGTGTGGCCCAAGTCAAAGAGTTACACGGGTATGGACACGGGTTGGGACACGACTGTATGTCTCACATCGAATGCCCACACGGCCTGAGACACGGGTGTGTGTCCCCTACACCTAGGCAAATTTTTGAAATTTCACGAAAAATTCTCTGAGTTTCCGGTTTAGTCCCAACTTGATTCTAATGTGTATTTTGGGCCTCGAGGGCCCATTTAAGGGTCAATATGATTGATTATGTATGATTTCGGATATGAATATTAAAAGATATGAGTTAATTGTATTTTGTCTGAAAACTCCGGTAATACTCTATAACCCTGTTTCGACGATGGATATGGGTTAGGGGTGTTACAGTTTGGGTTAGTTTGAGGGAGATTCTAGTTATTTGGAACATTAAGTGCGCAAGTTACTATAGTCTTGCATAGAGAAGTATTGATACCCGACAAAAATAGCCATTAGAAGCAAGGAAGTATCGATACCATAAGGCAAGTATCGATACTTTACTGTTTTAGAAATGGTAAAATGTGAGATAATAAATAAAATAATCTACTTATATTTCATTTTATTTTAGGAAATGTAAGTGAAAAGAAGCATTACAAAGTTTACAGAGAAATGAAAAAAAGAAGAAGAAAATGGGATAAAGTAGATGAAACTAGAGGTGTCCATAGGTCGGGCTGGGCTCAACCAAAATTTTAGGCCCAAGCCCGACCCAAAAAAATGGGTCTAACATTTTGTCCAAGTCTAACCCTAATAAAAATGCTAAAACCCGAGTCTAGCCCGCCCATATTAATTTTTTATATTAATTTTTAAAATAAATATATAATACATCAAAATACTAAAAATATTAAAATAAATGTTTCCCACAAATTGAAAATAAATTTTAAAAAATGTATACTTAAATAACACTAAGATAGGTGCAACTTAACAAGCAAATACCTCTAAAATAGCAACAAAATTAACAATAAAATAAGCGTCATACAATATCCAAATAATAACAACAAAATAGTAAAACATTATAGTGAAATGGTAGCAAAATAGTAAAAAAAAAACAAAATAGTAAAAAAATATCAAGAAAATAATAATAATAATAATAATAATAATAATAATAATAATAAAACAATTTTTTTTGCATATTCGGGTCGGGCCGGGCTCAGACGAAAAAAACCTTGCCCAAACGACCCTTCTTTTTTTTTGCCCAAACCTATTTTTCGAGCCTATATTTTTATCTTGACCCTCCCACTTTTCAGTCAGATCTTCAGGCCGGGCCATGGATTGGTCTAGATGAAACATAGAGCTCAAAAACTCTATTTTAACTTTGCAAGTTACGTTATTTGTTTTTTAAATCTTTCGTACTAGTAACTTTTCCAAGACAACCCCTATTTTACTTTAATTTAGTTTCAATTTAATCCTTAATCTCATTTTATAATAAACTCAATTTATTGCCTGTATAGAGTTGTGTTTTTCAATTCAATCCCTAAATGTAGTTTTGAATTTTTTGTTTAATCCCTAAAGTTAACTATATTCATTAACCATCATATTCCCTAATTATTTTCGTCTTTGTTTATTTTTAAATAGATCATTATTGGCAATATTCAAATGGATGCTATGAATAAAGGAGTTGAAGATCTAATCGTAGAGTTATAATTTACAAAAAGCTATATTTGGATAAATGCACTATAGTTAAACAATATAAAGGCTTAATAGTTAAGTATGCGAGAATAATTTGTGGTTATGACAACAAAGTGGGCAAATGAAGCAAAAGAAAATTTATCTATTAAGAATTAATTGAATGAGTTATACAACAAAATAAATAAGCATTAAGGATTATATATGCGCTATAATGTCAAATTTAGTTATCAACGTTTACATTTTTATCAATTTAGATTTTTTAGTTAAATTTGGCCTCAACCTTTAAAAAAGTCTAATTTAACCATCAACCTTTTAAAAATAGTACACGTAGACTGTCATGCATATTGTCACACCTACATTATTAAAAGAAATTAATGTTTTAGTTACAATTTCTATTAAAGAACAAGCTATGTGACTCTTTTTTGAAAGGTTGGAGTGAAATTTAGCTCAAAAAGAATAAAAATTAAATTGACAAAAAATGTAAATCATTTCAGACTATTCCACGTTACTATTTTTAAAGCAACATTCATCCAATTGAAAAAAAAAAGTTGGGGTGGGGATGATGTTGGTCATGGGTTTGTGGATTTAGATGTCGGATGGTAAAAACTATGTTAGCTTCCTTCACCTTCAACTATGAAAAATGGGCTAAAAACAAAGTTGTAAGATTGATGGTGGTGATCTTGGTTCGGTGGTATTGCTCAATGACAAGTGTAATACCCGATTTTGGCCCACGTAAAAGGCCCAAATTACAAACAGGCCTATATGGCCCAAAACCCGAAGTATAACAGGGGCCCAAAGCTCAGTGGCCTAAATCATTTGCAGAAACCCTAGGGTTTCTGAGGAGGCCCTTTGCGCCGCAACCACAAGCGTCCCCATACCTGCGCATCAAAGAGAAACAAAAAAGGAAACACAATCAAATATTCAAAAATCAAATAAAGAAACAGATTTGTTAATATTGGGTCCCTAGATATCAATAACATGAGTAACGCTACTACAGGCTCAGAATTTCATTTTAAGCGAGGCATGTGTTTAGAGGGATTTCATGACTTTGAAGATGACATAGATTGTAGCCTATTTCCAGACTTGTTAAGGATGGTAGAACAAGTCGAGAAACGAATCTTACCCTACAAAGAATCATTGGGATACATGACTTCTCCTTATATAGGGCATGAAGGTTATTTGGTCGATCTCGCCAAAAGAGTCTGACGATCATCGATTCATCTTTGTGGTCGTCAGTTACTTTACTAAATGAATGGAAGCTGCTTCATATGCCAATGTCACAAAGTCGACAGTTAGCAAATTCGTGAAAAATCATTTGCTAGTATGGAAAGCCAAAAGGATCATATCTGACAATGTACTAAATTTGAACAACAGCACAATATCAAAAGTTTGCAGTCTGTTCATGATTAATGCCATATTGCAAAAAAAAAAAACACTCTGCCGGGGCAATGCTTTTCCCTTGGGCCCATCTTAGTTTTGCATATTGAAGACAAAATTCTTTCTGAGTTTTTGAATCCAATTTCGATTGAAGAGGAATGTTCAAAGTTGTCCATCATGGTCAAATGAGCCAAAAGCAAATGATGCAAGTTCACAAAAAAGGTCCGTCCTAGAGAATTCCTTGAGAGGGACCTGGTATTGAAGAAGATCCTTCTCATACAAAAAGAATTTCATCCCAAGCTAGGAAGGACCTTATTTGGAAGGCTTTATTTGGAAAAGCGTCGAAAGGGATAACAAGGACATGCGTAATTCTATGAGTTCAGGTTCAATAAAAAATATTTCAAAAAAAAAGGAGAAAAGAAGAAAGAAAAGGGAGAGGCCAAGGTGAAAACCCGCAAAGGGCGCCTTGAGACTAAATGGGATTTGAGTTGAAAACCCGAAAAAGGCGGCTCAAATATTGATCAAAATGAGACATGAGGTGATCAGAGCAGTTCAAATTTTGATCAGTTTGGGGCATATGATGATCTTGCTATACTTGAATAAACAGGAAAGGGTAGACGACATCTTGGGACATCGACAGAGTACTGTAAATCTCCTAAACACATGTCAAACTCAGAAAGGTTATATAGAGAAGTTCAAGCTGCAATATCTGGGGCATCCAATTTTTATATTGAATTTGTTATTCTTGGAGTACTTCATTCTTTTCCAAGATACACATCTATTCCTCTCGAGACTATGCTCAGAACCAATGGTATTCTCATCCATTATTAATAGACTAATAAAAATTTCACAAGGGAAGTTTTGCATATTACTCTAGAAGTTTCTAAACAATACAGGAGCCTGAAATAGGACTATTATTTAGAACGCACCAGGTTTAAAGGTTGGAAATCTGAAAAGGAAGAGTCTAAACTAGGGCTTTCTCTTTGGATTTTGTTGTCAAAAACATTGGTTGAACAAAATAATAAGATGTCGTGTTGATGACAAAGCTTAAATCAACAAGCAAGTAATGATCACCAGGCAATAGAAAGAGGTTACCTCGGGGAAGAGAGCCTTCATTTACGCATGAGCCTTTGGTACGACACCCTGGGAATGGTGTAAGAGACCAGTAAGATTTAGATCATGTATCCTTGAATTGTGATAGGAGAGGATTGAAGAAAAGCCATATACCCTTGGGTTACAGTGGGAGAACGATGGTATGAATTTTTGCGCCCCAATGGATTAAACTTTGAGGTTTATAGTGGGGGCAACCTGACTAAATGTTTCTTCAGAAAAGCCAGCCAAGCAAGAAGGCATTGTAGCACGTCAGTGTTAAAGCCTTAATAATCTTCGAACAATGGCAACCTAGGTGGGATCATTCTCAAAAAAAAAACTATGCATTCATGCAAACACCATTCACACATGTCTAGTTAGGGGCATTTGATTCATTTTATGCCATCCTAATCATTAGGCATAAATAGGTTCATTATACAAGTCATGTTCCCCAGAGAGCAGATTGGTTAAAAATAGCAGATCTTGCATTCTTGCGTCGACAGCGAAGCAGATCGAAGACACCAGCCTTGCCTCCCTGGGTTGTAGCTGAGCAGGTTAAAAAGAGCAGATCTTGCCTTCTTGCGCCGACAGCGAAACCGATCGAAGACACCAGCCTTGCCTTCCTGGGTTGCAGCGGAGCAGGTTAAAAATAACAGATCTTGCCTTCCTGCACCGAGAGCGAAGCAGATCGAAGACACCAGCCTTGCCTCCCTGGGTTGCAGCGGAACAGGTTAAAAATAGCAATTCTTGCCTTCTTGCGCCGACAGCGAAGCAGATCAAAGACTGATGGGTGTCGAATCCACCAATATAAACCTACGCCTTAGTTTGCAAATTATGCAGTATAGGGAGTAGGGTCGATCCCTCAGAGACTGGTTTACTGTAAATTGTTGTTCGCTTGACCAGATTTATGTCGGGGTAGTTGTTGTGCCCAAGACGGTTGGGGGGATAAAAATTTGAAAACCTGAAATTAACAGAAAAATAACGTCAAAAGTAAAAGTTGAAAACAGAATAATAAAAACTATGACATAAATATTAAGAAAAATTAATTAGAATGAGCTCAGCTTTAGGCGCGAATTTTCCTCGTCTTTGAACCGATCCTCGAAATTGGATGAACTCCCATTTTCCAATAAGCTAGTTATAGCTACCAAGGACGCCTTGGACACCAACTCTTCCTTGTGTAAATTAGTTATGGAACGTCCAATAACTAACCCTTACCGATCGAACAACCACGAAACATTCGTGATTTAGAACTCCGGCAGCTTTGCGTTCAAGAAGAGCCTAGCTTGAACCAGTGCCCTCAACCGCGTGGGGCATTTAAATCCGGTTACTACCTCCTTGACGGAACCAAACAGCTATCTCCACTTGGCATGCCAATGTGTTCACAGAAAACCGATTAGAAACGTTCCTTTCGGAATTACAACTGTACGTCTAACCACACTAAATCAAACGACGTCTTTTTTGACTTAGTATTGATTTGACTTTATGAGTTGAAAAAATCATACTCTTAATCCGGAGAAGTAATAAGTACTGGAATTTTAGGAGTTAAATTGCTCGGGTTCGTAACTCACGGGTTTTGACGAGGCTAATTTCGGCCTAAAGCTGAAAATAGGTTTAGTTGGCTAAGGTTTGGGGCATGTTGGTATTTGATAAATTAAATAAGGTAGAAAGGGTGAAAAGATGGGTGATGTGATTGAGTATGGGGGGTGGTTGAAAAAGGGAATTTGAAAAAAAGAATTGTAAATGGTAAGTAGTAACAAGCTGGAAGTTTTAGGAATTGAACGTTAAAGAAACTAAAGACAATAAATAAATTTGTGAAAAGTTGAAAATAAAGGTGAAATGGAAGGTAGGCTACTGGAACTAATAAATTGAAGGAAGACAAACTAAGAAATAACAAAGGCTACGTAAGAAAGGAGAGAATTCGAAAGATAAAAGCTAAATGTTTTTTGATTGATGAATTAATGAACAATACAAACTCTATTTATACTAGGGGTTTACTAAATTAGGAGCCAACTAGTCATAGGAAATTAAGGAAAAATATCCCATAATAAAATAAATCCTAAAATAATCTCCCCCACTAAGTCAACACAATTTTCAGCTAATTAATATTGGAAAAATTCTACTTTGGCCCTCCTTCTTTGCTTCTTTCTTCAATTTGCCCCAATTGTTTCATTTTTCTTCCATTTATCCCCAAATTACATTCTTGCACAAAATTCAATAAATATGGCAAAATTAGTGGTGCATTCTCATAAATTAACCAATTTAGTTATATAAAATATGTAACTTTAGCTTTTAATCAAAGACATCAGCCTTGCCTCCCTGGGTTGCAGCAGAGCAGGTTAAAAATAACAGATCTTGCCTTTCTGCGCCGACGGTGAAGCAGATCGAAGACTCCAGCCTTATCTTCCTGAGCAGCAGTGGAGTAGGTTGAAAATTACAAATCTTATCTCCCTAAGCAGTAGCGGAGTAATCGAAGACACTAACCTTGCCTCCCTCGGTGACAGGAGAACAGGTTAAAGATAGCCGATCTTGCCTTATTGTACTGACAGTGAAGTAGATCGAAGACACTAGCCTTGCCTCCCTCGGTGGCAGTGGAGCAGGTTAAAGATTACAGATCTTATCTCCCTAAGCAGTAGTGAAGCAGATCGCATCCAGCCTTATCTTCCTTGTCAGCAGTGGAATAGGTTGAAGATTGTGAATCATATCTCCCTAAAGTTGTAGTGGAGCGGATTAAAACTACAGATCTTATCTTTCTGAAGTTGCAGAGAGCAGATCGCATCTGGTCTTATCTCCCTGAAGTTGTAGTGGAGCAGACTGAGTAAGAAAATATTATCCCCCTAAAATTGCAGTGGAGCAGACTGAATGAACAAGTCCTATCTACCTAAAGTTGTAGTGGAGTGGATTAGGATGATGGGTTTTATCCCGTTGAGATTGTGGCAGAGTAGATCACATCAAATTCATCTTTAAAGTTGCAGCGGATCAAGTTGAAGCTACAAATCTTATCTCCCTGAAGTTGCAGTGGAGTAGATTTTGTTCTCTTGAGAGACTACAACGTACGAATCCTATCTCCCTAACATTGCAGTGGAGTAGATTGAACTAGTTCCTATACCTCTGAAGATGCAGTAGGAGAGAATGAGGCTACTTGAAGAAGAAGAGTATGAATGTCCAACACGACTGGGCAAAACCAGGCATTTTTTTGAGTCTTTGCTCCATTCTCGTTACACAACAATGAGCAAAGAGGGGCAGCTGTAATACCCGATTTTGGCCCGGGTAAAAGGCCCAAATTACAAACAGGCCTATGTGGCCCAAAACCCAAAGTATAACAGGGGCCCAAAGCTCGGTGGCCCAAATCATTTGCAGAAACCCTAGGGTTTCTGAGGAAGCCCTTCGCGCCGCAACCACAAGCGTCCCCATACCTGCGCATCAAAGAGAAACAAAAAAGGAAACACAATCAAATATTCGAAAATCAAATAAAGAAGCAGATTTGTTTCTTCTTTAGATTGGTTTTTGCTATTATGTTTTCATTCGGCTATAAAAAGCCATCAAAAATACTGTAAAATGGGGGGATTGACATATACTGGATACAAAAAAAAAGCAATAAAATACATCAGTTTTCTTTAAGGTGATTCTCAAAGTTTTTTTATTTTTTATTTTTATTTATTTTTTGATCTGTTCTTGAATAAAAGAAAAAGAAAAGAAAGAAATTCTTACCTTCATACCAGCGTCGTCGAAACCTCGTTTACTCCGTCCAAATCGGGGTTTGATGAAGTTTTGGGTTTGAAGGCGGCAGAAGAGTGGGAGAGGATTTAGTTTTTTTTATGGTTTAATGAGAATGGAAAAGAGTCTGATTTTAGGGTTATAGATAGCTTTTATATTGTGCTTTTGGGTAATTTGTGCATTTAATCCCTCTTATTTTGTAGTGTTTTCAAATCAGATTTTATTTATTTTAAATTTCAGCTTACATTTTGTTTTTGTTTCACTTAGATCCTGAGCAATGTGTAGCGTTTTGGGGCGAGGAAATATTTCAATCGCCCCATGTAGTCCGTATATTACACTTTAGCCCCTCATCTTATTTATAATGCTATTCTTTTGTTAATTTAGATTCAATTGTGATTTAATCTGTTTTAACATTTGTTTTTTATTAATTTATTAATTATTTTATTATTATTATTGGTGGTATATTCGCCATATTTTCATTTTTATATACATTATCCTATTATACACTATTATTTTGAGTTTTACTTATATTATTATTGTATTTTTTATTTAACTCAACATAATATATGCTTTTTTGTGGTTTTATTTTTATAATATATTTTTAAATCCATTTTATATTTAAGTACTTTATACAATAAATATTCTTATAATATTTTTATACGGGTACAATTTATATCAAATTATTTCTTATACATGCATAATAAATCATCGATTACATGTTATTATATTATTTCTATTTATTTCATATATAATTTATTTCTTTTAAAATACTCCATTATATACTTCATTTATTTCAACCTTTTTTATACGTACTATTATATATATACTGTTATATGATTTTTTCAATCCCTATGCATAATTGATTTATATATACATACATATATATATATATATATATAATTTTATGTATTTTGATGTATTTTGTATATAATATATACTTTTAAATTTATTTGGATACTATATTTTAGATGGTATTCATTTTAACTATATTTTTTATTTATTTCAAATTTCCATATATGTATATATTTATATATTTTTCTTGTTTTTATAAATGCATTAGGTATTTTATATATAAGTTTTATAACCCTAAAATTTTATTTATAAGTTATGTTTACGTTTTCATAATTTCCATGTATATATTTTGTACCTTTTTTTTTTCTTTTCTCTTTATATTTTTTATTTCCTTCATTTGCTTATTGATTTGTGTTTTCATTTATATTTTATTCATTTGATATTTTACATGTCGTTGTTTTTTATGTACATTAATTTCGTTTATTTCTATGTCATTGTTGTATTTATTATTGTATTTTACACTTAATGTAGCATTACGTCATTTTTTACTCGATTTTAAAATTTTCAAAATTGAGATAATACTCGAATTTAGGATTTTCAAGAAAATTGAGCTCTAACGTATTGGGTTTCGATTTTCTTTGTTAAATCTAACAATCGAGAATTACTCTTTGATCAAACAAAATAAAACTTGTCATCGGGAATTCAATATGTTGTGTCCTAACGTATTGGATGTGACACGTTGATTTCTTGAGATAAAGATTTTTAAAAAAAATAATAATAAAGGAAATATTGAATGTTTGAGATTTTAGGAAATTGTGCCCTAACGTATTGGGCTGCGATTTCTTCATAAATTTTAAACAATTAAATATTTTCTTAAGTTTTATTACACGAATTTTTTGGACCAACTCATCTTGAAAGGAATAAAATATTGTGCCCTAACGCATTGGGTGTGATATTTTCTTTTTTTAAAATGAGAAAGTCTTAATAAATAACTTAATTTAATTAAGGATCGTATTTTTCAACTCTCGACATTAAGACATTTATTAATCAACTTGGTACCAATTTTTGGGCGTTACGAGGGTGCTAATCCTTCCTCGTACGTAACTGACTCCCGAACCTATTTTTCTAAAACTCGTAGACCAAATTCATTTTTAGGTGATCCAATCACACCTTAATAAAAGATTGGTGGCGACTCCAAATTTTCATCGACAATTAATTTTTGTTTTTTTTCCAAAAATAAAAATGGTTTCGACAATAAAGTTGTTGGTACGTGTTATGATGATGGTTGATGAATGATTTGTTGACTGGAGTTGGTTGATGGAGGTGATGATAGTTTAATGGTGGAGGCAGAGAGGTACTTAAGGATGGTGTAGTGAGAGTTAGGGATATTGGTTATGACAGCTGCTGCAATGGTGATAATGGTAATGAATTTAAGCTTGGCAATGGAGAGCACAAGGACAGTGATGAACAATTGAAGAAAAAGAATATAAAATGTTTGAGTTTTAAACAGAATAAAAGAACCAAAAATAATATAAAGCATAAAAGTTTTAAATATTGTGTTTAAGTGAAACTTATGTGACAAAAATAACGTGTCATATCACCATTTCATTAAAGGGTAATGACTATTAATAGATATGAGTGATCAAAATGTTATAATTTGATAACGTTGATGATAATAATGTAACATTTGATGGCTAAATGGCAAAAAAAAAACATAATTTAGTCATCATTTATGTAGGTTATCTTAAATTTTTGTTTGTGCAATATTATTAAAACAATTAGAAAGGCAATTGGTGCAAGTCCAAACACTATTTATACTCGGATCAATGGTCAAATTTTAAAAAATATTTTGGAAAATGTATTGTTTTTTCGATATTTAGAGAGATAAGTTGATTTTGGAGAAAGAAATAGAAAATGCATCCTACAGGATGCACATTTTGATTTGTTTTCATATGTTAGCTCATTTGGTTCAATGGTTAAATGTTACTGGTTTTATCTTTAAATCTTAAGTTCAATTTCTCTCCTACTCACATTTGTATTTTTATTTCAAGCTTTGCTTTTATTTTTAATTACTAATTTAACACATTAGTTCATTTAGTTATATGATTAAGTTGAATTCTTATTCTAAGTAAATTTTTATTTTTATTCATTTGTTTTAATTTTTAACTAATAAATTTAAGTATAAAACTAGTGACATTCAACAGTTCTCTATCGAAAAACTGATACATTTCTCTAAATAAATTTTAAAATCGACATTTTCTCCAAATTTTGCGCAGATGAATACTAAATGCAAGGCTTCATTTGATTTTAAAAATAATGGTAAAATTCATATTATTTCCATGTTTGTATTATAAATACCAAATATACTTCATGCTTTTATTATTAAAAATATTTTTTATTTAGCAATTGTATTTTTGAATTTTAAAAAATGCCTTTTTATAAGGCAAAAGGAGCTAAAAGCTTTTTTAATGAGTTATGAGAGCTTGTGGTATGTTGATACTGTAATGCTAAAATGATGTTTACACCTACACCGATGACCGACTGAAAAAATGGATTCAGTGATGGCTTTTTCCTGATTTTCTGTGATTTTACTATGAAGATTCAATAACTAAACTTAAATATTTACTTTTCTTTTTCTAATGATGATCTCACTCTATCAACAACGCCTAAACGCTTTTATATCTGCTATCTTTTCTACCTCAAACCCTTTCTTATTAATCCTACTCCCCCATCCAGTTTTGCCCTACAGACTTTAATTTAACTTTGTCGACTATGGCTGCTGCTATGAAGCTTCAACTGTCCTTGGAGGAAAGCAGAATTCGAGGTATACAATCCTTATTAACTGGTTATTTGACATGGGTTTTGATGAACTTTCTTAATTGGTTTTGTAATTGCTGGTTTTCATTTTTTTTCGTTTTTTAACTTGAATGAATTGTCATATCTTTAAACATGGAAAACTTTTTAAATCATGATAATTTGGCTTCAACGCTATGAAAACAATTTTACTCATTCTGAAAGGTTCTAATGTAGCCCCTTTTCAACGTTCATGAGGCTTTCTCCTACTTTTGTTGCTTTAATGTTTTAGATCATAAAGGATGGTTCCCGTATATTGAATAAGGATATTAGACAATCTGGTGTTTGTATTTATCAGATCATCTGAAATTTTTTATAGCCCGCTACTGTTACTAGCTCAGATTTTATGCTTCTTTAAAACATAGGAGATTTGAAGTTATTCTTCTTTATTAGGATATGTTTTAGATTAGATTATTTGAAATGCATGTTGGTTGTCATTGTGGTTGTAACTGGTAAAATAGTTGGTAGAAGTTGGTAGGGCATCACTTGAGGATCTTCTTTTCTATTTTTCATTGCAAGCTAATTTGCAGAATATGTTATGTTGTCAGTTGCATGTTCAAAGTGACTGTAGTTATCTTATCAACATTGTGCTTATCCAATCCTTTACCTGATAGATCGTTTAATTTTCTGTAGTTTCTTAGTTTCTTTCAATTTCCTCTACAATTTGCTTATATCTACTCCTGTTTGGCTTAAGCTTTGCCCTTCTGATTATCAGGTTCAGATTTAGGCATGTGTCCTGATCAGGTGAAGCCTGTGACTTGGGCACCTATGAAAGGAAAATACTGACGAAATTGTTGTGGTTGATGTGGACACAGCAGCCGCACTCATCATGGACATGTTTTCTCTTCAATAGGTTGTTTTTGTTTTATGCCATATCAAACTTCCAAACATCTTTCTCTGCTAGGCCCTTTGGTGTTCTTTTGAACTTTTAAGACTTAGGGATGGTTATATGTGATTGAAATAGAAGATGCATTGACCATTTTTGGCATAGGTTTGGCAAGGAAGCAAAAAACTGGTTATTATTTAATATATACTCTTGGGAAACGTCATTCGTGCTAGTGAAAGTATGAATGTGACAACTATCACCAAAATAGTGGGACTTTTAGCAGTTACTTTGCAAATTTTTGTATCCCATTTAGCTTTTTCAAGCATGCTAGAAGCTCTGGGGTAACAATAGCCATGTTTAAGTGTGAGTTTAAGTTCAATTCCAAAAATATGAAAGAATAAAGGAAAAAAAAAGTGTTTACTTTGGCCAAAGAAACACCAGGAAAACCTATTAACAGTTTTGATTATGATGAAATGCTGTTCATCAATGAATTAATGTAAGATAACTTGATATCTCATCAAGGAACAAGATGATGTGGTGTGGTGCTTTTGACTTCCTTCAAAGTTCCTTCTCTCTCTCTCTCTCTCTCTCTCTCTCTCTCTCTCTCTCTCTTTTATCAACTTCTGCCTAGTTGCAAATTGAAACAGAGGAAATGAATGGAATTTATCACTTTTGTCTTTTACTTCACTTTTGATTTCTATATATTTCATGGAAAACTTTGCCCTAAGGAAATATGTTTATCATTATTACTATTATCAATGCTTTTACAATCTCACGTTCATAATTTCACTACCTTGTCTCTCCAATTAATTATTGGCTTCTTATTACAGTTTTTTATGATTGTTACTATTTTCATTTGAGATGTTTTTTCCCTTTCTTTTTTTTTTTTTCTTAATGGAATACTTACTATGTATTATCAAGGTGAGAGATGTTAAAAGTGAAAAGATTCATCAGGATATTATAATCTTTGCTTCCTTTTTTTGCTGCAATAGCAACAATGAATACCTAAAAAGGAAAATAACAAATCAATTAACAGTCATATTTATTATCACTCTTTATAGGTACAAATCGCTGTAATCAGTTGTGACAATGAGCAAGTCACAATACATTATGTGTTTTTGCATTTGCTTAATAGTTGAAGCAAAAGCTTTTATCCTTTCTATTCTCTTGACTGGTGATGGATTACTGATGATGATAATGATGCTGATTTCATTTCTGATGGTGATAATGGAACTAGTTTCTTGATTTTGATCCTTCTAATTTCAGAGTGATATCACAATCGGTTGTGATGAGAATTGTTTGTATTGGTATTTTTCTTTCTCTTGATCAGTTGCTTGTAAATTATTATCACTGTGTCTCTGTTTCAGCTTGATTTGCTTGTATCGATTGAAGTCTAGGAGATCAAATGGCATTAATTAGTGAGTGTCCAAAACTTAACAGTTCATTTTTTCTATCAATAGCTATCTTATTCTGCTTATGCGAACAAGCATAAAGTTATTGGAAAGAGAAGAGTCCAAAGGCATGAAGGACTCAAGTAGAGGACTGAATGATCTATCTTAGCAAGAGCACCAGGAAAGTCTGGTGTCAAAAGCAACTATTCAAGGCCTTTGATTTCCCTTTTAAATCTGATAAGCTCCTACTTGACTTTTTCATCAGTGGCCTGCTGTGATGAAGTGATCCTTGTGTGTTATGATTTCCTATAATCTATTGTTCTATTGCTCTTAGGTTGATAATCTTTCTTTGCCTGGCGGGATAATCTGTCTTGTCTAATTTGTAAGGGCTGTAAGAGGAGTCATCTCTTTTTACCACACTTGTAGACAAGCTACTCAATTTGCCTTTGAAAAGTAAATATGGAAGTTGTTTCGTTGGTCCATTGGTTTTTACCATATGCCCGTATCCCCTTGAAAATCCATTGGTTCTCTATCATCTTATCAAACATGGTAAGTATCCGTATGTTCTTACCTGTGTTCCATATATGAAAATCCAAATAAAGTGTTTTTTATCACGTAGGTTTCGTTTCATTTCAGGTACGTTACAGATTTCCATTCATGAAACACGTGGAAAGAACGGGAACACGTGGCTTTAGAAATATTTTTACTCTTCCTGAGAATCGCCTTTTAAGTACTTTTTCCTTATAAAAAACCGAGGTCTGAACTATTTCTCTCACAGAAGAAAAAGGGGGATTCTTGTAAGCACTCTTGAGAAATCACCATTTTCCCTATGGCAGACAAGGATTCTTCAAGGCCAATTCCTGATCGCTGGATGCTGGTTGTTAAGGAGCAGAAGGATGGATCTAGTCTTTCGGTAATTGAGCATTTACATGTTCTTTGTTTATCTCTCTACGATCTATATGATTTTGGCACAAGAAGTCTGATACATATCAACCCTTTTAATCAAGTTTTCTACATGCATTAACTTGTTGAGTGCTCAACAATATCTCAGTTTTAGTGATGGCTGATTAAGTAGATCTGGTGTTTCCTTTCTAGATTTTGTTATCTAATCTGTTAAGTCGTGTGCTCTTTTAGAGGCATGCATGTCACTTCTTCATATGAAATATCAAGAATGCAATTTTCTCGTGCATTTACTAGGCATGAGCCTTAGTTTTCTGTTTCAAGAAAGTGACAGAATTGTGATATGGTGGTTTAAAAAGTTTTGACTCCCTTGTAAGTGCATGCACTTGACAAAATTTTAAAATCGAAGTCCATTTTTTGAATGTAAATCAGATGATAGAAAAGATCTTAAAAATCTAGCTGGTGTGAAATATTCTTTTGAAATTGGCAATTGATCCTCTCTTGGTAGACGATATCTATCTTTAGGTGGAGT
Source organism: Gossypium raimondii (assembly GCF_025698545.1). NCBI lineage: Eukaryota > Viridiplantae > Streptophyta > Magnoliopsida > Malvales > Malvaceae > Gossypium > Gossypium raimondii. The sequence goes on along the minus strand of NC_068571.1, from coordinate 29,471,907 downwards.
CTAAACTAAATTTCTGGACCTAGAAGGTAGTCATCTATGATTGTGCAGAGAAATCTAGGATATTTGCTAGTTGTTACCATTGTGACGAAATTGGTTATCCATCTGAATGACCGATCTAATTAGCCTAAAAATGTACCCTATACTAATGGGAACTGTAAATCCCCCCTTTCGAAGCTATTACTTGACCTCTATGATATATCTTAGAGTTTTAAGACAATAATAGAGGACTGCTTTCTGCAAAATACCACTGCATGCACCCTTCAGCATCCTCACTTCGATCTTTATTTTTTTCCCTTCTGTTTAACTTCTTCCATTTATATGGAATTTCTCACCATCATCTGTATCTCTTATTGAACCCTTGTAAATAGATACCCATCAATAGGTAAGCAAGAATGTTGGTGGAACCAATTATTGTTATTTTAGCGGTTTGGCATTTGTGAAGCCAGAGTTCCATAAAGAATCCCTCTATTGGAAAAGTAATTCCAGTCTTCTCTAACTTGAAGAGTTAAAGAAAATGCTTTTACCATGCTAGGAACAAGCTCCTATTATGGTCTTTGCTGCTAGATTTACATTTGCAATGCTGATCCTTTTTCTGACTATTTAGATTGTTTGTTGTATTCTTCATACAATCTGTAGTAGTAACATTGATTATGATAAAAACGGAACCTAGATGAAAATTAGATAGTATGAAGACAAATTTTATTGACTGGTGATTTTAAATGGTTGGCTATTGCAGTACTACACATGTCCTGAGAGTGGGCAAAAGTTCAACACCTATGAAGATCTCATGCGATATGTGAACTATGCAAAAGCTGCTAAGCTTTCCATCTACTCTCCTGTGAGTTTAAACTTATTTTCCCCTATGATGTCATCAAGAATTTTATATATTAATGTGTGTCATGCGCAGGTACGTGTTTGACATAGGTACATTAAATTTTTTCCAAGTTTTTTCAGATATTTGGAGAGTATATGAGGGATCATATTCCCATACCTTGTCTAAATAAGTAGTGAAAACGGGTACTTCATGAAAAATGATTAGCTGAAGCGACATAGGTGGTTAGCATATTCATAAGGGTTGAACATGAATTTTAGGCCCCCAACTAAAGTGGATGCAACGTAGTGTAAGACAATTATCCTTAGCGTTTAAAAGGTGATTTAGGCCTTGGTTTCTGGGCTTGCTTCAGTTTTGTTTAAAGATATGCCATTACTGTCATGTTCCCACTTTAGATTTGATTTAAGATTTTTTCCTCTCTAACCTCCTTAGTCCGTAATCCTTACTGGATATTTTCTTAAAATCCTTCTTTTTCTACTAAAACCCATGCGGTGATTAATGACCTTGTTCGTTAATATTTCTATATGTTTCCAATTTGTGTAAATAATCAAATTTGTTCTTTTCATGCAGTAATAATTGAGTTTTATTTTTGTTTGGATTTGTTTTCTTTTGCATTAATCCTTTGTTGTAGAATTTCTGTCCCCGGAAACCTCCCCGCAAACCAAAGAAAAAAGCTAGCACACCTGAAGTAGCTCAGAGTAAGTTCTAAACTTGATTCTTCTTACTAATCTAATGTCCCTGTCCCATCCCGAGCTTTTTGTTTTCTTTCGTATCAAGTCTCTCTATTGTATTACTTTCATAAACAGGCCATGTACTGCTTGAACTTGATAGAATTACATTGCAATTAACCATGAGGCATATTTAAACGATAACATGATGAAGTGTTGGTTGATTCTACATTCTTCGTACATAATGTTAATAGCCAATGAGTTGATATTTATGTTGTCTTTGACAGATGTAGCCGAGAAGGACAAGGACTCGGACTCGGACTCGGATTCAAGCGATTCAACATTCGAGTTGCCTCCCATTGCTTCGCTCGAGTTTCTAGATGAGTGGAGTTCAGCGGAGTCTGATAAGCAATCTGCTTCGGGAAAGAAGAAGTTAGAGAAGAACCATGCTTCAAATGAAGGTTGCAGCAGTGGTAACACGGGAAAGGCTAAGAAACAGAAGAAGTAAATGAGTAGAAGATGGTGCGGGTGCGGGTGCAGTTGATCAGCAAGTTTATGTTCTGCCTTTCTCTTATTTTGCAATGGTGTGGTTTTATTTAGGGTTTGAATAAATGAGTTAAAACAAAACTAAGAACAATAGATCTTTTCTTTTTCTAGTGTGGACTGAATGACGAACTTTTAAGGCTGATCAATTTGAAATAAATTACTTTACTAATCCATGCATTCTTTCTTTTTAATAATTAAAGCATTTAGAATTTTTATTCCTTTGTTTTATAATATCACAAATTAAATTTAAATCTATTATTAGAATTTTTTAATATATATATTTGTAATACCCACAATTTTTAAATATTTATTATTTTAAAAGCCAAATGATTTTGTGGTTCATTACCCCATTTTTTTCTTATCAAACCCAACTTTATAAGTATTTTTATAGGGTTCTTATAAACAAAAATATTATTTTACGGTATTTGCCTTAGGGAAGGGGAAGTGAAAATCGTGGTAAATTTTAGTGATTAAGGTGAGCTTTTGTTTAGATTTTCTTGAAACTGTGTTTATAAACTATTTTTCATTTATTTGGGTTAGTTTTAAAAGTTTGTCAAATTCCAATGGCTTTCTGGTGAAATTTCGGCGATATTGTTAGTGGCAAATGAAAGTTCTCTTCAAGATCTTTTAAACGCATGTGTAACATCTATTTTGATCAAATAATTTAGGAGGAAACAAATTTCAAAGTTTTTAATGTGGGTTTTTGACAATTTCGAGTAGTTGGCTTTGACACACTAAAAATTTATCTATATTTGTTTTGTAATTTAGATGCTTTTCTTAGTATGAGGTTTGTACTTCTATTTGGTATTGTTATCTCCATCATATAACTTTATGCTAAGAAATACGAAGTCCTAAAATAAGTTAAGTTGAAATTGTGAACCAAAAAACCTTAATTTAGCTTGTGAAAATTTTTATGTTTCAGCTTTTGAAACTTAATTTTCGGTAATCTATTTTGACGAAACAAGCTTTTATCTTTTAGTATTACATTTATTCTTCAAATTCATATTTTTACATTACCGAAATAACAAGTAAATTTTGAGTTTGAATGATTTCAAATAAGTCAAACGATCATGATGTTCGAATCTTTGAAACTTCGATTTTAATTGTTTTTAAAATATTTTCAATCCGAATACATATTATTTTGTTGGAAACCATACTAAACTGGTTTTTATTAATTTATTAAATTTTCTTATAATATGTATGTATTTTTTAAAATATAATTACTTACTTTTGAGGTAAAATATTGTTTTATTAAACTGTACAATTATGTATTAGTTTGTTAGTGAGATTGCCACGGAAAGTCATATTTGGTGGATTTTGGATTAGAATTTGGGGCCCTATTAAATTTTCAAAATTTTAAGAATCCAATGAGAATTGTAAAAAAAAAATAGGGCCTAATTAAATTTTTAAATTTTTTATGAAATTAATGAGAATTTCAAAATTTTTAAAAGATTTTAATTAAAAAGTATAAAAATTTGAGACCTTAAAACCTTCAAGGAGAAATGAAAATTTTAAAAATTTAAATTAAAAAATTTTAAGAGAAAATTAAAATTTCTCAAAAAAAAATGGCGGGGATGAGGCCCTGTAAGAATCCGCTTTTGCATACTTTTTAAGTCTATGATTTGTTGATTGAATTCTAATTTTCAAATTTCATTTTTAAATTTTAGGTTACTAGGAGATTTGTGAAAATCTCATATGTCGATTCAGTAAACTAAGTAAGTGACTCGACATTCATTTAGTGTTTAATTCCTAAAAAGTTAGCTTCAAATATTCTACGTTATTTATGTAATATGAGATATTTTGATCATGTTTTATGAAAACTTGAGTTAAACATGCTAATATCGTTTGTTTGTTTAGAAATTGATTTAAACCGTGCCACTAGTTTATAATAGTGATTTTTGATTCATTGTCATTGAGGAGAATTGTCAACTCATTACTATTAGGGTTAATTGTGATTTTTTACAAATGCCAATGTGATCCAAATCTTCATTGTCTTCCAAGCCGGTGAGACCCGAATCCTTCCCAGCACCCTCGATACCGTTTCCCATGACATAGGCATAGCCAGAGCCAAGTCTACCGCGATGTCCGAGTTGGAAGACTCGCCTTCACCACAACCTTTGAAGCGCACTTTCTTAGTGTTCCGACCACCAAGAGCAAAATCAACACCTTGGACTTAAATATTTATATTTGAAGTCGAATTTTATGTAGAAATCATTAATTTATCTTTATTACAATTTTAACACAAAATATACTTTGAATTATTTATTACGAATTACTCATAAAAAAAAGTTAGGGTGAAAATACTGAAAAGTCATTTATCCCCAAACTATATTACATTAGAACCGAATCAATTTCCGACATAAACCATGGATGGCTTGGGGATAATTCCTAGCCATCTTTCACAGCCCATCAGCTGTTCTATTCAATATTTAACTTAAATGTTTTGGTTACTGAGTAGTTAAATTCACATTCTTTTTACATATATTTACAGATTCTGATTTGATTTGTGAGAAGCGGTGATTTTATTTATCATCATATTTCTTTAGAAATTTCAAGAAATTTTGAACTTCTACATTTTCGATACTATTACACAAATTTCTTTCTTTTACTTTCTTCATTTACTACAGAATTACTTTCAAAGCAAATTTAAATCTTTTTATGATTTTTATATTAGATATTTTAATTTACTTAGATTTTAACTTATTCGTGAAATTCCCTCTCACAAGTATGCGACATCTCAATTTAGAGCGACACCGTATTAATTTATCATTCTTTTTAAACATTACAAATCAATATGGTTAATTGCCCATGCCATAATTTTTCAAAGTATTTTAATTTGAGGTTTGGTTAGAAACAAACAAACAAATGGTGGAGTGAAGCAAGATAATGTTTGTAGGTATATATATTGATATTTGGTTAAAGGAATAGGAAAGACAATGTGGGCTATTGATTTTGTCTACCACTCATTTCATATTGATGGAGTTTGAGGGCTGGCTTCTAAATTGAATGCCACACCCACCATCCTCTTTTCTTTTTACTACCCTTTTCAAATTTCAATTTTTCTTTTAATTTTTTACTCTCATGTTGTATGAAGCCTAGATATAAATTTTCTCATTCCATTACTCCGTAAAAATATCTTTTTATGTATCGATAATAACATAATCATAGAAATTTTCTTTTATGTAATGATAATAACACAATTATAAAAAATTACAATGTCTACTTTTATCTATGATCCTTTCCAACCTTTAAATCGGAGGAAAAATTATTTAATTGCATTTGAATCCACGTCTTTCTAATTATTGCCATACAAAGCTCGATTGTCACAACTTGCAAAGATTGAGACCCCAGAACTTGCAGACCTTAGTTTGAGACTCATCATCCGCAGTTGTGATATGTGAGTCTCACTCTCATCATAGGCGTAACCATGTGTGGATTTTATCCCGTTCTTCATCTGTTGTGCGTTATATGCTATGCACATGTATGGATTTTGTTCGGGTCTTTTTAGATTAGTTCAACTTTATTCAGTTCTTCACCTTTTATAATGTGAATACTACACACATATCCAACTCTTTTTAAATTAATCCGATTTTATGCAATTCTTCAAACTTTGTAGGGTGAATCCTATGCAGATGTGCGGGTTTAAGGGAGAAATTTGGTGATTGTGGAACCTTCATAAGATAGGCGAGAAACCCATAAATCTCTTGAACATCAGCTTTTCCAAGATTTTGCTTACAATGACACCACTAGAATTGTAATTCATATATTCATTAAGTATTATTATGTTTAAAATATTTTGTATTTACAATTTATTGTAGATTGAATGAACTTTTTTTGAATTAAAAAGCCACAGTCGACAGTCCCATTCAACAATGAGAATCAAATTACATCCACGGTATCGGCATCGTTCGTTTGGATAGTCTAGCCCCAATCCAAGTTCTTCGATCCTTACAAGCCCTATACGTCTAGTGAGATCGGTTTCATTTTGGGAGACATCTTTTTCTAGTGTTATTTGATGAGTTAATGAATTCTTGAAGAGAGAGGCATAATGTCTAGGGTCTCTATACTTGATTTTATTCTTGAATTTTTTCTCTTAATTTCGAAGAGAGCCCAACAAATTCACAGAAGAGTGCCTTGTGACCAATGAAATACTGAGCATTTGACCTTGCTGGGGTTTGAATCCTTGCCCTTATATGGCATTAGTAGGTAATAACACTACCACTTGGCTAGACTAGCTAAATGCCTAACATTTTCTTGGTGGCAAGGTATTCCACAAACTCCACGAACCCGTTAGGCTCACCTTAAAGTCGAAAGACAAAGTTCGAGGATAGAACCAAGCATAAACACACCGAACACAATACCTCTACTGTTGAGAGATTCGTCGGCTCCCCAGATGATGCTCCAAGAAGATGTCTTCCCTCAACAAATCTATTAGGGAAATTTTATATTTATATAAATTTGAAAGCGAATTGTTTCGAGTTCTAACAATTTCAAGTTGAAATTATTACAGTTATTTTGGATTATTTCATGTGCAAATTATTTTTTAATTGAAATATTAATAAATTAATTAAATTTGATTTTGAATGGCATTTTTAAATAAAAAAAAAAGTTGTATTTGGAAGTGATCAATAATTGAATGGTGAGAATAGATAATTATGAAATAGGAAGAAGACAAAAGGAAGAGCCCACCTGAAAACAAAACAAATATGAAAAGAAGAGTTAGTCCAGCATTCATTGCTTTAAGATTTATAAATGATTTATCCCCACTTCAAAATTCATATCAATTGCTTAAACCAAAAGTTTGGGTATTTATATATATTGGACTGGATGATACTATATACTTGGGCATCTTCGGATGATACGGATTCGAAATCTATCATATAAATAAATACTAATTATATATAGAGAGAGAGAAATTATAAAGTGTCACATCATTCCCTAATCATATAGTTAGATATTTTATTTTATTGTTTATGAGAATGAAGCACATTCTTTAGAAAACACAGAAATAATTGGTTTGAAGAGAAAGATTAAAGAGTAAGTATACTAAGATAATAATGAGTATCCAGAAGACAAGCATGTGATAGGAATGGGGATGGGTGGGGTCGTTTGGGAGGGTAGAATCACAGCCAGAGGCAGAGAACTGGATAAATGAGTGGAGTGTGAAATGGGAGGTTGAGTGATTGGAAAAGGTCCAAAAAAGCTGCTTTTTCTCTCTTTCATATTATAATAAAAGGGAATGGGCAACTCCGCCTATTCCTTGTTTGCCATCCCCATTTCCTCTACTCCACGTTCATCCCATCTTCACCTCTATCTTCCGCTTCAATGCTTTTCTTTTTTTGTATATAAATATTTAATCTTTCTTATATACATCTATTCAAATATCAAGCTATTCACTTAATTTTTCTTTTATATACGATTCTCTTCGTCATGACTTCGCTTTTACTCCTGCCTCAAAAGATCGTCGTCTTGTCCTGACAACTCTCATTGTGACGTCGTCCCTTTCTCGTCCCGTTGTCGCAATGTCACATATCTTCTCATTGTGACGTCGCGCGTTTGTCTCCAATATGTTCTTGCAAAACGTCCGATAAATGTGAGACACCCCCCCACACATTTGATATTGATACCATTACCATACATGAGGTCGACCTAACCCATGAACATTTCAACCCTTAAATATATGTATTGAATAAAATAATACCATTAATAGAAATCATAAACAATAATAATACAAAGATATGGTATATAATACAATGGATAATTAAGATAATATAAATTGATACACAAATGTTATGTCTGCAAAATAATCTCAAAAGAGGATAAACACAAACTGATAATAAATAACCACCCTAGAATAATTCAAAAACAAATCAGAGATGCATCATTTTGATCAAACCATAAGAAATTTCATTTTAGCCCTCGTCATCATTACATCAACTTGACCATTAAACTTCGTTTAACCAAGAAACCATTGCCAAGAGTTCAAGAAACCCACCGCATCAATGATGCAAAAAACATCAAGTCTCAAATATTTATCCTCCTCCTCATCCTGGATTTAAATTTTACAAACACCATCACTATACTCTATTATGATAAGGTCCTTCGAGAATATTTTTCTAGTAGATTTGGCAGTTTCCTTGCTTTAACAAATCTCATAGATAAGCTAAAATATGACTAAAAACTAAAACAAACCGAGCTTATAGAGAAAACGATAAAAGTGTGAACAAAATCGAGAATAATATAAGTTGAAATAAAAAAGAAGAATAGAAAATATTATTGAATAAACCCAGAGCAACAAGCAGCCCAAAAGGGTTTGAAAAAAGTAGGGAGGTTTTATTACTATATATAAGAATCTATACACCTAGTAAGTGCAATAAAGATGAATAGGTGTTTTACCACATAATGAATGTGTAATGCATGGGAAGCATTACTAAGATTAGACTACATCATTGGCTTCATTACGCATTCCTCAATTGGAATTTCTGTTGGTTTAGGACCATTTGTGTCATCTTTACTCAAATTAATCCCTCTGAAGTATCTGCCCATTTTTTCCTTCTTCATAAAACAAATATTAATAATTGTATTGACATGCAATTTCTAAAATTAAAAATTATTAATACATTACTAGTAGTAACTGAATCACAATAAAATTTTGAAAAAACCAAACTCAAATTACTTCATATATAGCGTCGCCGCTGGCCACCAGCACATCAGACTTGAAAGATGCTTTATATCAACCAAATTCAGCATCGGAGATTTTAAGTGCTAAGCTGGCAAACCCAACCATAAATGTCCCTTTGCATTATAATCCAAAACCCCCTTCTCTTCCTGCCTGTCAAATACCCACCACAAACGTGGCTCTGTTTTTTTGACTTCCCCACACAATCCCTCCCCTTTCTAAACTTGCATCGGCGGCGCGTTCCTTCAACCAACCATGAAACTAATGCATTAATTTAGTATGTTTCCAGAAACCAAACCACTACGATGTGACAAACTCAATACAAAGCTAGCAATCTCTTCTTCCCCCACGTAAGAAGAGATTTGGAATAAATAAAGCGAAGATGTCTTCTTTTTGGGTTTTTTTTTTCTTCTCGTGCGGGTCGACCTGAGTCAATACCCGAACCACCACCCTTGCCTTCTGCTCCCCCACCCACTCACTGCCTCTTTCATCACCATGCATTGCAAGGAGTCTCCCCCAGAGGTTCGTTCTTGACTCAACTCACCCACTCACACACTTTTTTGTTTTTTTTCTCACACAATACCAACTAAATACACCACACATTTCCATGTTAAAAAAAAAAAGAGCTATCAAAGAAACCGAGTGCCCTCAGCTTTCGCATTGAAGGGCAGCTTTGATCTTCTGGACGGTGCATGAGATGAGATTATTGACCGTCTCCACCGATTCCACCGTCAGTTTGGCCGTGGGTAAACTGTTGACCAATATTTGAAAAGCCACGGTGAGAAGGGACCCACCCACCCTGTGGGAATCTCCATTCCCATTTGAGGTGGTGGGCCCAGGAGAGCCTGGACCATCAGGGATGATAGCAAAACCAGAAGGCAGGAGAGCCACGTAAGCAGAATCACCACCGCTCATGACAACCTGCATGGCTGGAATGTCAACGGGCGCGTAGACCACAAGCGATCCACCCGCGTCCATGCATGTCTCCTGCAATATCAACATGCTACTCTGATTTGCGTTCATGGCCTGCACCCAATTAACCAAAGAAAATCAAAATCCCCTCGAGAATCTACCCTTTTTAAATCGTATAATATAATATATAAGATGGTCCCCCAAAGTGTCAGATGGTGAGAAAGAGTCAAAATGAGAAGTCGATAAACTTTTATATATATATGAAAAAGAAAAATAAGCTAGAAAGGTAACAAGCGTCCTTTACTTTGACTTTTTTAAAAAAGCTTACAAATCGAAACCTGTGTTTCACATCCTGCTATAAGCTGTCTTCATAGATACTTCCAAATTCCATACTCGTCCTTTCTAATTCACCTTTTATCCTCATCTGACCCACCCCCATGTCATTTCATTCCCCCCCCCCCCCATTTATTTTTATATATGAATAAAACAATGATGATGATGATGAGTATAATAATTACGCTGGAACGGAGGAGGGAGACGCAGTTGCCATGATCTTGGCCTTTGGCGATGTGGGCAATCTCTTGCATGGGACCACCGTTGGACAAGATGTCCCACTCGCTCCTCAGCCGTTCATCCCGCAGAAAATCGAATAGTCTTTGAGGTGACACCGGCAGCCAAACTGAAGTAGCGGCGCTCAGCACGATGCCCGGCGGCTCCCCAGGGTTGTCCACGCTCTTCCGTGTCATCACCCTTACGTCTTCATCCACGTTCCCTGCGTTCAACTTGTTCCATTTATGAACCGTCGACGCGCACACTCCCGCACAGAAATTACCCGTCATCCGCTGCGCTAGCTTTAACATGCTTCGCCTCCCACTTGCCGTTATAGCTACAACAATTAATGTAACTATTAGTGTATGTATGTATATAAATATGTTCTCCTTAGGGTTATGATGGGGTTACCAGTATGATCTCCAGTGGGAACAGTGGAGGACATGAGGATAGCAAGGCATTCGCATTGGCGTTGGAGGGCGGCGACCCAACGTTGAGCACCAAAGCCAATGCCGGAGCTTAGTAAAGGGCGGTAGAGATGGTGAATTTGACTCTCGTCGTATTCTACATGTTCAACCCATGTTACCTGCATTTTCCAGTATCAATCATCAGTATTCCATGCAGATTTTTTTGACTATTTACATTACAATCATTGATACAATAATGTTAAAAGAGAGAAAAAAATGTAGCTTTCATTAGCTTAATAAAAAAGTAGTAAAGTGAAATGAACTGAATCTACCAGTCAATCTATCTTTTGATAATAAAATGAAATCTCACTAGAATTAGTATAATATTGAACAATATTTTCTTGGTCAATTCCACTTTCTTTTCTTTTTTTGTTTTTGTATAATATCGTTATTGACAAATGATATTGATTAACACAAAATAAATTTCGGAGGCAAATCTTGGAAAGAAAAGGTATCGCTTATGGTGACATTGTCCCTTGTGTTCAGGCATTGGAAAAAATAAAATAAAGACAATGAATTAATAATAGAGAAAGATTTGAAAGAAGAAAGTGCAGCGCGAGGTGTGACATCGAGAAAGTGTACTAATGTCGGCTCAAAGCCTCATGGTTTCAGATACAAACAAAAGCTTTGAGTTCTGGTATTTTTTTACTAAAAAGGCCTTAAGGGTCCTCGTTAAGATTGCCTTACATGTAGGTTAAATGGAAGAACCGAGGCATCAAAAGAGATTGGAATAGAAACATCAAATCAATAGTTTATTCATTAGGAGAGGATTACAATGGGATTTATATGAAATTAATGTGTTCAAAGGGCACAAATTTTGAAGTGTAAATAGAGGCTTCCATTGATATTAAAAAACAAATATTAATGGGAGTAAGTGAGTAACCTCGAGAGGAGATTATTTTATATTGTGATTAAGCAAAAACCCAGATTTTGAGACTTGAAATTGGAACAATATTTTTGTCTATCAGATGAAAGCATCGGGCAGGTGAATGACATAAAGATACTGTTATTGATTTTCTTCTTTAAATGTTTTGTAGTTGGAAACAACTACTTGAACAAGACACAATAAATGTAAAAAGGGAAAATAAACTGTCATGAACTAAAATGTTACCTTGGAGTATCCATTAGGCATATCTTGCACAACACAACCAGAAGGAAGCCTCCTACATTTGACATATGTTGTGGGTGCACCTGAAGTTTCTCGGAGGGTATCGATGGACACATCCACCACTGCCCAAACCCCTTCAGCATGCTGCTTGCAAAACCTTAAGAAATTCACCTCACGAACTGGAACTAAAGGAGAAAGCAGTTGCAGCTCAGCATGCATCTGAGAAAAAAAAAAGAGAATAAATTATAATATAGTGATGAGATAGATGCAAAAGCATTGACTGTGGAAGGAAATTAACATATACCAGTTGAATTGCACCATTTCTGGTACCTCCCATGCCACTAGATATCACATCAGTAGTTGATGTCCTCGCGATCATACAAGGAAACATCTCCGCCCAACGGTTCTATATATGAAACAAAAAAGGCCTTAAATTTCAAGTGAAAATGAGAAATTTGAGGGATATACATGTATATAGTTGGCTTGGCTTACCGAGTCCATTAAAGTTTCAACAAGGGCCAAACTGTTGATAATCACCAACCCGGTCTGTCTGGATGCCTCGGTGAGAAAGCCGGCTGGTTTAATGCCAATACAAGGAGTGAACATCCTTGAGTATTCATCATGGTTTAGTATTTCTCTCCCAACTTCCAAGCTCCTAATCCAAAGTGGTTCATCAGTTTGAGCCATTTTAACCAATTCATCCATTGCAGCCAATGCAAGTTCCAAAAACATGGATCTTTCGACGCCATTAGGGGGAACCACCGGCAAAGAATTTGATACCCCACCTCCAAAATCAGGCCCCAAAGGTAAGGTTGTGCTTAAACCACCAAAGCCATTGCTACCAACTCCAAGTTCCAAATTGGAGTTGGGCAGTGGAGATGCAATTGAAGTAGCTAGTGATGTAAGGGGTCGCCCTAAAAACTTGCTGGCAAGTGCACAAACTCGATCTAGCTCATCCTTTAAGCGAGCGTTTTCGATTCTAAGATGTTGCTCTTCGAGAGATAGGTCACCGATGATTGCCGGACCCCCACAGTTGGTGCAAATGGGGTTCCTCATAGCTTCCCTAATAGACATGTTCTCAGCTCGAAGCTTGTCGTTCTCTTGCCTCAGCAAAGAGTTCTCATGGCGTTCCAATTGAGTCTTCATTTGCGTACGGCGGTTTTGGAACCAAAACTTCACCTGCCTGGTTTCTAAGCAAAGCCTTTTGCTAAGCTCCAGTCTCTGTTTCTCATCGGGATGAGGGCACTCCTTAAAGAGACTAAACCAAAACCAAGAAAGAAAGAAAAAAAAAGTAAAAAGCTTGTTAAGGCCATGTTCCGTATGGAAAAATTAGAGCAAAAAACATGAAAGTGAAACCATACGCTTCAAGCTCTTGGATTTGTTGAGGAGTGTGGCGGTGGTATCTCTTCTTCCTAGGACGGTTGTTGGCGGCATCTTGATCGTCGCCTGAAACTCCATCAATGTTATCACTTCCAGATCTGCTCTCATGCTCCTCTTCCCTGCTTCTTCTCCCAATACTTGCTTCAAAGTTCTCACCCATTCTAACTCCATCTCCCTGATTACCTATACTCGGTTGCTGCTGCAAACATCGAAAAAAGGAAAACCCACATAAGTCCCTGAGGTGAAAAGCAACCACACACAAAAAGAACAAAGAAAGTTTATAAAGAGTGGTTGTCGTTACAAGGGCAAGAGAGAGGCCTGGAGAGTTGTATATGTTCTGAGCCATAGCACCGGCGGCCGCCATGTTGTTGCTAAAGGGGATGTCGGCGACGATTGTTGCACCCCCAAGGCCTCCACCTGAGCTGTTATTGAGAGATCCCCCAAAATTCATCAAAGCAATTCCCTTTTCTTTAACCAAATTTCTTTTCTTTTTCCTTTTATCTTTCAAGCACTCAACTTCTGTTCTTTTTTTTTTTTTGGTTTCTTCTTCTGACTCTGCAAGTTTTCAACCTTTCGCTGTACCTACACTCCCATCAGACTAATTTTCTTCATTACCGAGCCATGACTCGGCCATGAGAATGAAATTAGTAACTTCGGAACTCCAAAGAACTAAAACTCAAATTTACAGAATAACATGTACATTAAAGACAAATCTATCAGACACCTTTATATTTGAACAAGACCAACTAAATTATTACAAAAAGAAGAGAGGATGGAGGAGACAAAAGGATAAAGAAAATCCTAATGTCTCGAACTCCCTCTTTACAAAGAAGTGATTTTTAATGGAGAGAAAGAGAAAGAAGGCAAGCAAAGCAAAACTCTTTTATGTCTATTCCCTTCTCTCTCTCTCTCTCTCTCTCTCTCTCTCTCTCTCTCTTTCTCTGTAAAACAAAAAAAAAACCTGTTTTTTGGTATCCGGGTTTACGTCTGAAAAAAGAAGTGAGGGAAAGGGCTTAAAATCAGATGGTTGGGCGTTTTTCAAAGATAGGAGGATAAATGGGAACCCTAGTTTTGGCTGAGAGTGTTGATGGTGTTGTTCTGTTAATCTTCTCGTCTCGTTCACTGCATGCTTCGCTAAACACTAGTACTACTAAAAATAAGCTTTTCAAAACAACTATCAAAGTCTTCTCCCCAACATCACCAACAAAATACTTTCAAAAATACAAAAAGTTTCAATCGATGACTTATGTCTCAATTACAAATTTTTTTAATTATCTTTAGGGTAAATTATCAAAATAATCACTTTTATTTATTTCAGATTATATTTTAGTCACTTATGTTTGAAATGTTACGTTTTAGTCACTTATGTTATCGCGTTATAACATTTTAGTCACAAGTCATTAACAATGTAATGGTAAGCTAACGTGGCACGTTAAATATCATTTCAAACAAAAATTTTAAGTTAATTTATACAATCGGTCTTTATATTTTTTTCATTTTGAGCAATTTAATTTTTTTTATGTTCTTTTAACTCTCATTTTTTCTTTATTTTTCATTCTCTTCTGTTTTTCCCTCTGTTTTCCTCCATTCTCCATTTCTTTTAACTTAGTTTTTCTATATTTTTCATTTGTTAAAACTAGTTCCTATACTTTTATTTTTTTTGAACAATTTAAATTTTCGAGTGAGGCGAGCTTGTTTACTAGTTTTAATAAATGGAAAACATAGAAAAACTACGTTAAAAGAAATGAAGAATGGAGGAAAATAAAAGGGAGAAACAGCAAGAGAACGAAAAAAAAGTTAAAAACATAAAAGGAAAAAATTAAATTTCTCAAAATGAATAAAATATATGGACCGATTGTAGAATTTAACCTAAAATTTTTGTTTGAAATGATTATTTAACATGTCATGTAAACTTACCGTTACACCATTAATGACAATTAACTGCTCAATGACTAAAACGTAATATTTCAAACATAAGTGACTAAAATGTAACCTGAGGCAAACAAAAGTGACTATTTTGGTAGTTTACCCTTATCTTTATCTTTAATATATTGTTTTATTAAAATTTAAATTTATGTATTAATATATATTTTTTATTATCCACAAGTATTGGGTACAATGGTAAGATATATTAATACATATCCCCTCCTCAACCCATAAATAGGAGAATAATGTGCTTCAACGCATTCGAACCTACGTCCTCCTATATTAGCAACAATGCCCATGCCAATTGAGTTGAGACTCAATCAGCAAAACAAAATAATTTATCTAATATTATTAGGTATTGATTTTCTAAATTTTATATTCTTTATTTTATTATTTATTAAGATATATATATGGGGGAAATTATTTCTCAAAATAAGTTTTTTTAAGGATACTTTAACACCTATGGGTATTGAATTTAGGGAGTGATCAAATCATCACATGAATTTCTACAATACATGTCAAGAAAGAAATACTGCAAAATGTAGTTAATAGTGACTTGATAACCATGGTAG
Organism: Gossypium raimondii; assembly: GCF_025698545.1. Classification (NCBI taxonomy): domain Eukaryota; kingdom Viridiplantae; phylum Streptophyta; class Magnoliopsida; order Malvales; family Malvaceae; genus Gossypium; species Gossypium raimondii. The sequence goes on along the minus strand of NC_068571.1, from coordinate 29,456,268 downwards.
TTCAGTACATGGTTCAATAGTTCGACCCAAAAACTTATTTGGTAGCTGACTCAATCAAGCTATTAAAACAGTGGAAGTTGACAACCATGGAACTCGACTTCCACTCTATATACCCCATCTCTTTCTCTTTTCTTCCACCCAAAATCCTCTTTAACTTTCCATAAAAAAAAACTTGTTATTTTTTTCTTATTTTTTTGTGGAAAAATGACAAAACCAAGGTTTCCAAAAGAACACATTGTCAACTAGACAACTACGTCGTTAATATGGTGAATTTTTCAACTAATTTTTTATTTTGTAATTTTTGCATAAATATTTTTAAGATTTTCAAAATATTACATTATTTTTTTGTGATTTTTTTTAAATAACAGGATGATCGAGTTGTTCATGCCAAGCACAACTTAAAATTTTCGGAGCCTAATGGAAATATCATAGAATGCTTGAAGAATGTCGATTTATACGTGGCATCTATGATGGCAAAGTTCAAGTGCATTCTCGAGTTGCTTGTTGTATTGTTGGAAAGATGAAGATTGAAATCACATACATTTTATTTTTTTATGCAAAGAAACAACTATTATGTTTGAAGATGTCACTTTAATAATGATATTCCAATCGAATGGTGCGTTGTAATCGATCAAAAGTACAAATGTCATTGGTTGCTAGGTTTCATCTCCTTTAAGGAGAGATTGGAGAATGAATTAAACAGGTGTCGTGTGAAGTGCACATAGTTGGAGAGGTTTGTCACATGCATGCAACTATGGAGGAGATATATCAATATGCCAGAGCTTTGATGCTTTGGAGAGTGGGGTGAATGTTGTTGCCAAGCAAGTCTGGTAACAAGTTCATTGTATGTATCTTCCTCTACTTAAAGATTTTAAAGTAGCAAGTAGATTCAACCAAAATGTTGCAACTCTAAAATAACTATATAGGGCGTTTTGCAAGGCAGTTCCCAAATCGATCTACGAAATAAATGGTCACAACATGCTATTGCAAACATGGGCATAGAGACAAATACCATAGTTAACTCGTATCCCTTCTAGCCATGGGAGTTCCTTCTTATTAGAAGGTAAAAATATCATATTGTATATTATTTTAAAATGTGCTTTAGTACTCATACCTAAAATATCCTATTGCATTGAATATTGGAACAAATTCAAGGTCTCTTGAATCATACGTGCTATAAAAGGGACTTAACATGATACGACGAGAAATTGATCAACGAGCCAGTAAAAAGGCATGTTAATGTTGCATTCGCATTCAATAAAATCCATTTTCTTGTTAATGAATAATAATGTACTTATATGTTTTGCAGTTTCGATGGATGTCATACTTGGACAAAACGATGTTTGCCATTATATTAGATTTTGCTTCTAAGAAGTATGCGTTGTTCAGGGCACATGGTGCCCATAATTTGTTTCCACATTATGAAGTGGCAACATTTTGATTGGGCGAAACACTAGTTTGAGTTCGTTCAGAAATTTTTTTATGAAAACTCAAAACATTGAGTGGTTCTGAAAGATATATATTAAGGGGGTAGTTGAAGCATTGGCTACTAGAGCATGCACCATGGGTTGAGCTTTGGATCATCGAGTTGAGTAGAACATATATAAGGAACTTAACTAGTATAGTAATTATTGACCCATCGGGTTTTGAGTTCAATAAGATTGTATGTTCAGTTTCCTTTTGCAGATATTTCTAATAAGGTTATTATTTGACAAGACAACTGATTGTAAAAACCTCAACACCCATTGGTTCAAGTTTAGTTTAATTAGGTCGCCACCCTTTTTCAGCGAGTTGCACCGTATTTTGCTCTTTAAATATTCAATAAAGTCTCATCTATTATGTCACACCCCAAAATTAGGCCTAGTAGTTTTGAGGGAATTTAGGAGTTTTAGCTCTAGTGTACTTGCAATTTTTTGTAGCATAGTAAACCGGATATGTCTTCGTCTATGGCTTTTAGAAAATCAAATCAATTTTTAGAAATGATGTTCAAAAGATCTTTAATTTTAAAATAAGGACCACTTTGAAATGAGGGTTAAAACTGGGAGTACTAAAAGAGCAAATAACCCAAAATTTTAAAATTAACCTAATATTTCCTCCACCTACAGGTTATTCATGATAGTTATTCCTTCTCTTTGTTTTGTGCCATCCCTTGAGTTTTCTAAGCACTAATCCTCCAATTTGATTTCCAAACTTCATCCCTTCGATTTCTTTCATTCTCATAACATTAAATCTCCATAGAATTCCATAAAAACCAGTAAAAACACCATTGATTTCATCATCTCTCAAACTTTTTAGTTTCTTGAATTTTTAGTTAAACGGTCGATTCTCCTTCAACTGAGGTAAAGTTTCGATTTCTTATTAGTTTTTAATGTTATCTAGCCTTTAAAACTAAGTTTTTACCTATTGAATCGAATATTTTGAATAAATATCAAAAATTGGATGATTAATGGTAGATTTCAGGATTTTGAATAAAAACGAGGTTTTAAAGTATTTTTCTATTAGTTTTGATGCGATTAGAAGGTTTCTAAACATTCTTTAAAGTTTCGTTAGAGAATGCCAACATTTTATTGAATTTTCGTGAAAATTGCCATAGTATGTCAAAAATTTCGAAACCATGAATTTGTATAGTTTTGGGTAGTTTGAAGGTTAAGACCCAGTCGTAGATGAATGGAATTAGATTTAGGCAAAAGAATAAGTAGAAATCGAGATAATTGAGTTTCAAGTTTGCTATGTCGAAAGTTTCGATTTCAAGAGAATCTAGCTTAGGCTTATTTTGTTGTTGATTGAGACAAGTCTTTGGCTGAATGTTGATTGTCTTGTTGTGTGATTTACTTTTTTGAAGCTTTGGATTCGTTAGGACCTTCTACGAGTAAAGAGAAAGGCAAGGAATTTGAGTTTTTGATGACTAGAAGAAAGTGCAAACGATGAGTGTTTGGAATTTTTACTTATAAACACATTTCACTGCGTTAATTGGGAACTTAAGAGTGCCCTAAGCCCTTACTCTAGGTTTCAAGTGTAAGCTTTCTTATAACTCATGACTAGCTTGTAAAATATGTGATTATGTGTTGTGTAAACGAGAATTATAATGTGACATCGTGACATGTGAAATATGCTTGAGCTAACTATTGCGAAAGTGTTAATTGTGGGCATGCTAAATATGTCGATTTACAGTGATAGTGTTGTGTTGATGATGTGAATATGAAGTGAAAAGTACAGAAAATGGTAAGTAAAATGTGTGTTTAATTAAGGATACTTTAGCCTTGTGATCTTTGAGACAATTGGATATAGTTGGCATGCCAAAGGATTGAGAGTACTCACCTTTGTGTTGTAACTTTAGGGTATTGAGACTCGGGCAGTTTTGAAGAGATAAGAGAATATAAGCTGAGCTCCATTCATTGGGATATGTTGGTGTATTGGAGAATGCTAGCTATATGCTACACTTTTGGGATATGTTCGACTCTACAAGTCATTGGGTGTGTTGGAGATCCGTGTATCTCATGTGTGGTGATAGAGTCCACATGAACATGTGGAATAATAAGTTATATAATTTGATTAAGATTACATGAATATATTGGTATGATCTCTTTATAATATGCGTATGTAGTTGAGCTTTGATCGTTTTTGGTTAAGTGTGAATGCATGTTTATTTGGTGGATATTCTATTCATTCTCTGAGCTTGTTTAAGCTCACCTACTCCTTTTAAAACCATTGTAGACTGTTATCGTAGCGGTGCGAAAAAATTCCAAGGGACTGATCCAAGTAGTTTTTAGCTTTTGCATAAGTGATTCATGGTTGTTAATTTGAATTATAGGAAAAGGACAATGTGGTAGAATTTTAGCTGATTATTGCCATGATGTTTTGGACATTTACATGATTTTATTGCTCTTAGGATTTATAGATATCGAGCTTGGTATATTGATTGCTTGTTCGAACCTATTTACGATGTTTTAAACTGTCATTATAGTTGTTTTGATGATTGTTTGATAAGGTAATAGATGCATATTGATTTGATACAAGTTTGAATAGATTAAATGACGTAATATATTGTGTTTTGATTGACTGGAGCAGAGATATCGATATTCGAGTTTTAAAATCGATGCCTTATTGATATTTCAAATGTGCAGGTAGTGAGAATGCTAATTTGGTATCGATACCATGTCACGAGTATTGATACTTGAGTAATAAAAATTGATACTTTTTAAAATGTACCTATAATTTCTTGGGTTTTGATTTTAGGCGAGAAATAGAATGTTAATATGGTACTGATTTTCTGGGTGGTATCGATACCATCTACGAGAATTATCGATACTTTTGATTCAATTTCGATACTTACGTGATTTATTCAGAATTTTTTTAAGTGGTTTAAAAGCATGCTTAAATCTTATTATAAGCTCGTCTGATGTATATTTAGCATAATTTAATGTTGCTTAGGGTATTAATGACTTAGAATCTCTATAAATGATCAAATGAAATTTTCTGATAATTGTATGTCAATGAAATGTTTTATGCTTTGTTGTTGATGAGACGGTGGTGTAGCGTTCTGTTACTCGGGCTTGGCGATCAGGTCGAATATAGGGTGTTACACATTTTAGAGTTAAGTGTTCATGGGTTTAAAGTTCATTTTAGGCTTTAGGAATAAAAATTAAGTAGGAAAAACTACTAACTACAATGTATCATTACTTGACACCACCAAGTCACACTTTATGAGTGTTAGGAAAAGTTTAAGGTTTTCCGTTGAGTCTAAAGTTTTCGATGAGTTTGTTCCACTGGGATAGCACTTTTACAGAAGTTGCCTACTTTTCAGGAAAAATAAAACATAGTGGCTTGGCTAGATAGGCTTCAAGTTACTACATTTGGCAATTTTATATGGTTGTTGGGACCAAAAAATGCATCGAACAGTCAAATGTTAGTGTTTAGGGAAACAAGTTAAAGGTTCCATGTACCTATACTTTAGCCTTTTTAATTGTGATGGCTTGGACAACAAACGAAGTATATCTAGATGTTTATATTTTCCACTCAGATCAAAAGTTGGTGGGGGGTTTTTTATGCAATTGAGGAAATTTGTTATATCATTTTTATCTAAATGCACATTTTTATATTTATTAAGTAATTACAATTACATTGGTTCATTTATAATCTGATGTAAATTTTGTTTTCCTCAACAAAATATTCTTCAAAGAGTTGTCTTATATGTATGTGAAATAAATGACTGAAATCCTGAAACTCAAACCAAATGAATCAAAATGAAATGTGGAATTTTTTATTGAATTCGAAAGCATATATAAATTTTATAGTATGGAAATAAGTAAAAAGCATTGTTTGGTATATACCAGAGCCAAAAAGCTAACCTTATTTATTCATCCTTAGCACCTATTCTGAGCTAGAAAACACTTCTTGATGAGCCTCTATACAAAACCCGAGCTAAAAACTATAATTTATGCTTACCCTTTTCTTTGGTCCAGAATTACATCTGGCCATACATATTGAGGGTTAAGTAGTTACATTACGGTGGTTTTGTAAAAATAGAGTGATAAGAAAGATCAGTATAGTATGGTGATTATATGTTAGCTTAAAAGCGCAAAAAGAAAAATTCAAAAAGGAAATTAAACAAGTAGAAAAAATATGTGAAAAAAATAAAAGCATTTGTGAGTGACGTACTGTGAAAAAGAAAGAAAAGTGACAAAGTCATAAAAGTAGAAAAAATCATTCATTAATGCACAAAAACTCATTTACTAGTTGTAATTACTATATAATGTTAAGATTTTCTATAAGGAGAAATAAGGAAGGTAAGAGAAGGAGAAATAAGGTGATGAACGGTAAAAGGGTCACTAAGAGGAAAAATAAGGGGCAATATGATGTGCCAAACTATTTTCGTGCTTGAAACTATTTGATGCTTACTATTCTTGAATTCCATGCCTATCCCAAGCCTTAAAATGTTATAAGCTGAAAAGTCCTATGTGATCTAGGTAGATTTATTCACAATTTGAAATCATACTGAATAGTTGTATTTACGACTGTTTGTATTCTGCTAGGATAATCAAATTGCTTGTATAATTTGTTACTGGATTCCTACATTTGAGACCCTTAATACTTATATGCTTTCTAATATACTGAACTTAGGTGTTTAATATCAAAGGTGGTAAGTCAGCTATATATCACGCCGAGATTATGTGTAAATGTGAAATGTTTATTCATGTGCTCCAAAACCGATATTTGTACCATATCAGCTCAAGGGTCGTCTTTTTATTTACTGTTTTTGTTTCCTTTACTTGAGGACAAGCAATGATTTAAGTGTGGGGGAGTTTGATCTGTCGTAATTCAATGCAGCAGATTAAACTAGTTTTTGCACTTTAGGAGCTTGAATACAAGTACTTTTGTTAAGTTGTAGTTAAGTTTTCATAATATTATCTAAATTCAATAAAGTGTGTAATTTGAATCTTTTATCAACTTTAGAGGCCGAATGAGACCTAAGGGTGAGCTAATATACTTTGTGAACGTGCAAGAGACCATTAGAAGGTGTGTTAATTCAATACTGGTTGATTGTGTTGCAATATGGAGAGTTGGATGTCGCAACATAGGGAGTAAAATAGAAGAATTTCAAGACTGCCTTCGATGTTGCGACACAGCCTGAGGATGTCGTGACACACCCCTGAAGACACCTTGAAGATGAAGCATACTACCTTCGATGTCCCGACATAGGACTTGGTGTGTCGTGACATCACCTTTGTACATAAAATAATTATGAGCAAGAAGTGTTTTGGTCCACACAATCAAACATTAAGCACAAAGACGATAATTGACCTAGGGTTAAGGACAACGACCATGCTAAAGTCTATAAATAGACTCAATTAACACATGTGATAGACAACTTTCATATTGTATATTTTTTCTTCTTAGTTTTAGTCTTTATTCTTTCTCTTTTCTTAGGCTTTAGGCTTATTTCAGTTTTCGTTCTTTGTTTTGTGGAAGAAATCAAATTTGTGAAACGTGATCAAACTCTGTGAGGATTCAACACTTTATTCTAATACAAATCAGACTTCTTCTGAACCTTATATTATTTAGTTATTATTCATGCCTATTCTTTCTATCAAGTTTATATTGTTTATGATATCCATAAGGAACTAATCCTCCTATAGGGGATTAGCGAGTGGAGGTATGATTAATTAACTGTTTTGCAGGGTTCTCTTAAATATATCAATTATTCAGGAAAGGAAGAACTTAAACCCTAGGTCTGACAACCCTAGGAAGTCATTAGGATCGGAATTAACTCAAAATTGGTATGGTCTATTTGTGAACACCTTAACCCTGAACTGGTATGGACTGTGAGGTCGAGAGATAAATAGTTCTTACGTTATTCTAGTAGAAGATTGAAAGATCCTACTAGGATATCGACTAGTCGATTGAACAAGAAAACCTGAAGCGATAGTTGATTATGATTACTAAAGCAAGCTAATCACCCATGCTCAGATTTGATAAATTTACTATTTGATTTCTCATTATTTCTTTATTTCTTTTCTTTTTCTTTTTATCATTATTAATGTAACAGCCTAGTTTTAGTTAAATCGGAATAGTGGTTTCGGAACTACAACTTCGAGGTTAGAAAATTATTTTAATATTATTTTTGGTATTTACAGCATGTGATTATATATGTGTGAAAGTTTCGTAAAGAAATTTTACTGTTTGAATGCTTAATTCGGTAAAAAGAATTAAATCGCGAAAAGCGTAAAAGTTGTGTTCTATAAGCTAAAGGTGTCTAATAGCTATCGAACATTAAAGTAAAGGTCCTTAAGTGGTAAATAGGCCATTTGTGAGTTAGTGGATGATAATGGATGGCATTTGGTGTAATTACTAATGTTTTTAATGGCAAAATAGTAAATAAGTAAATTAATGATAAAATAAATAAAACCAAAGCTAAAATTTTGTCCATCTTTTCTTCCTTGGCAAATATTGAAGAAGAAAGACACCATTGATGAACACTTAGGGTTCGGCACACACATAGCTTGATTAAGGTATGATTTGAGCTCAGTTTTTGATAATTTTTACGTTTTTAATATCGTTGCTTCGTGTTCTAGCTAGCCCATATCCTAATTTTTGAATTGGTTGATGAATTTGTGAGTTTCCATTGATGATAGTTTGATTTTTTTAATGTTGATGATGTAAAATGAATAATTGTTGATAGATTAATATGTTTTGTAAAGCGATTTTTGACAAAAAAAAGAGTCAAATAGGGATTAAATTGTGAAATATACAAATTGAGTGGTTGAAATGTGAAATAAATGAAAGTTTTGGGCTGCTAGGGGCACGATAGTAATTCAGCTAAGCTTGGGCTATATTGAATTGTGTGAATTTTGTGTATTTGTGAAATAGGGACTAAATTGAACAAATGTGAAACTTTAGGGGCTAAAGTGAAAAAATGTCCAAATAGGTATTTTTGGATGAAATTGAATGAATAGGTGATTAAATGAGTTAAATTTGAATTAATATAGATCAAGAAAGAAAGAAATCAGATTTAGATCAGGGGAAATCAAAAGTTGATGAGTAGTTGATCCGATCCGTTCGTTTCCGTACGAGGTAAGTTCATAAGTAAATAAATGTTTTCGAATTCAAATGTATATGTTTTATATATTTCTGAATTGATTTGTATATGAATATACATTTTCGAATTGATTCGTATATGGATATACATCGCCGAATTGATTTGTATATGGATATACATTGCCGAATTGATTTGTATATGGATATACATTGCTGAATTGATTTGTATATGAATATACATTGCCGAATTGATTTGTATATAGATATAAATTACCGAATTGATTTGTATATAGATATACATTGCGAATTGATTTGTATATGGATATACATTCTTTGAATTGATTTGTATATGAATATACATTACCGAATTGATTTGTATATAGATATAAATTACCGAATTGATTTGTATATAGATATACATTGCCGAATTGATTTGTATATGTATACATATATATTGTTGAATTGATTTGAGCATTGGATGACTGGTTTCGTGCATGAATTGATTTATTTATGAAGTCAAAAGCTCCGAATGAACCTTAGAAAATGTATTAGATATTGATGTCATGATATTAGGACTTCCAATGTGTGATTTCGTGTAAGACCATGTCTAGGACATTGGCATCGAAGTGAGAAAACATGCAAGACCATGTCTAGGACATTGGCATCGTATATGATTCGTATAAGACCCTGCCTGGGATAGTGGCATCGATATGCGTTAACATGTAAGACCATATCTGGGGTATGGCATTGTACGAGCTTTATATGATTTCCATGTGTTCTTAACAATTCCAAATGTAAAGTTGAGCTAAATGGTTTAGGTATGTGTGAAGTTATATATTCATGAAATATTAAGGTAAGTTTAGTACTTACTGTGATAATATGAATTTATATGAGTTAGTTAAATGTATATGTGTTTGAGATTCATTTGAATTCGACCTAGTTGAATTGAATTATAAATATCATTGAAATGATTTATTTGCTTATGGCTTACTAAGCTTCCAAACCTTACTTTGTGCATCCTTCCATTGTTTTATAGATATATAAAGCTAGCTCGAGCTCGGGGATCGTGAAGGAATATCGTCACACTATCAATCGCCATTTCGATATTTTGAAAGCTTGATATTATGACATATGGCATGTATAGACTATGGCTAATTTTGAATTGTATATAAGTTGCCATGCGAAATGGCTTATTAGAATACTAATTATTATGTATATTCGGTCATGTTATAAGCTTTTTGGTGAAGTATGTTTATAAGTATATATGTGTGGTAATGTTTGGTTATAAGATTCGGCTTGGGTAATGATTTAGTTAGTGAATGTGTTTTGTTATAATGTAATATGATTGATGTATGTTAGTTGGTTCGAAATTTGAATAGTAGAATGGTTATGACTTGGTTAAATTTCAGTGTATGAATTGTATTGTGCAATTAGTTTGCACGGAAAAGAAGTATGGTTTGTATATGAGATATGATTAGTAGACATGAATTGTGATAAATAACTGTGTTAGACTGTGTTGTGTTAGGTAATGCCTTGTAACCCTAATCCGGCAACGGATACGAGTTAGGGGTGTTACAATTAAGAATCCTAAAAACCTTTCTTTTCATTTGATTGTAATATAATTCATCTAAAGTACTAATTAAATCTATTTATGCTTAGGTTAGAATTAATTTAATGCTTGCCTCCCTTGGATATGATCCTCGAATTACTCATTTACTCCGTTGTAACTATATTACAACCTAACCCGTATACTTGCGGACACCGCTTCTTCATATATTTTGTTTAAGATTTCTACTCTGGACGTTGGTATGTCCGGAGGCGGTCATACCCTTTCTCACTTAGCTTGTTCTTGCGTTTTAGGTTATTTTCTCGCCAAGTTAGGGTTCAATTTGCTTTGGTTCGGTTTTCCCTAGCCTTAAACAACTTGAATCTCAATCCTATTCACTATGTCATATCATTTGGTATCATATTCGATCTCCATTTTTCAACCAAAGTAGATTAGAATACAGATATATAAGTAACTCTTTCAATTTGGTTTGTGTGATAGAATCCAATGTCCGTTAATTGGGAAATGATTCTCACATCAAGCGGACTTATAATCATATTTCTATGAAGTCAATCCACAAGAAAATACTTTAATGTCATAGCATCTTGGGCAACATATCATTTTTCGAATCTCAAGAAGTTGACAGTCATTACGATATAATTGGAAGTTGCACTTTAGATGTACTTATCTATGTAGGTTTTATAGTGGAACGTAGTAGGCTATTCATTTTTTTTTTGTGTGTGTGAAAAACTAACCACTATGATCACCTATTTATATACTTTAAATTTAGATTCCTATTAGGATTCTCAACTTTTTTTCCGTTAATATTTAATTAGATTGCAACATCTTTTATTTTTTAAAAAAGAATTCAAAACTCGACACTTGTAGATATGAAGTTTAGGGTTACCCACAACCGTTTCAAAATTAAAATTTATTATTATTGTTTAATTCTTAAATATTGCATAATGAACTCGATAAAGACAGGTGTCTAGGTCTAGTAATCATATCATAATAATTATATTGATTCCAAAAGTGTGAAAATCTTGGCGACATTGTCATGCACACCAAACTTGTCACCTATGGTTGTCGAGGTACTTTTTCAAAAACAAATATATTTTGAGAAATAAATTTCACATACACACATAATAATAAATAATATTAAAATAGATAAAATATGTTATAAATTCTCGTACTTTTCACAAATTTGAAATTTAGGCCATGTACTTTTATTTTCAGGAATTTAGTCCCTTTATTTTTAGATTTTAAAATTCAAGTCCTATCGCTAACACTTTTTTTTTGTTAAATTTGTTGGTTTAACATTTTGAAATTTATAAAAACCTATTTGGTAGCCATTTGACTAAAAAATGACGTTGTAATGAACTCCGAATTTAACAAAAATAATTTTAAAAATGTTAACATTTGAACTGAATTTTAAAATATAAAAACTAGATGAACTATATTCTTAAAATAAATTAAATTAAATAAACTAAATTCCAAATTTACGAATAGTAAATAAACTTATGGCATATTTTAACCTATTAATATTTAAATTATCAAAGTAAAAGAGCAATAAGCAAACATTTACCTTATTCGAATACAATTTTTTAACATTTACCTAAAAAAATCAACATCCTTAGGAGGTTGAACATTTTTGTAAAAAGAACTTTTCAACCGTAATAGTAATGGAGAAGTAGCCATTAGGGTTAATTTATTATAATGGTTGAAAAGTGTTTTTTAATTGATACTATTTATCATTCTTTGTCAAAAAGTACTTTTAAAAATATAAAAGATCTCTTTTAGATATGATGTTTTAAAGTAGAAAATATATATTCAAATGATATTTAAATTCATTAATATTATAATATATAAACTATATAAACTTAAATTATAATAAAAATAATGTTAAAAATAAGTTATTAAATAATTAGTATTATGATATATGAAATATATAAACTTAAGTTATAATTAATTATAATAAAATTATAATAGACGCAAATGTAAAGCATCATCATTTTCATGCTTTATTATTAGCACGATGTCTAGGTATTACTTTTTGGCATTAACAAATATTCAACTTAGATTATAGTAAAAATATAATAAAATAATTTATGGTAACTCATTGTTAATATTGTGGTGTATAAATTTTAAATTTTAAATACTTTTTCAAAACTAGATTTTAATGCCATATGTGTTGCATAGTTTAATATTTAATTAGCTTTTTAAATATTGTATTTTTAATATTAGCATAATTTCTTAACTAATTATTTTTAAATGCATAGTTATCACAACTTCAATTAAATTAATAAAATTGATTAAATGAATAGTTTGAGCAATACGATGGTTAATGGTGATTCATATCAACAACAGTGACTGAAAAAAGATAAAATAGAGAGAAAGTGAAGGTGAAGATAAAACTGGCAATGTGGACCTTGGAAACCTTACATACATAACACCAAAAAGAAGAAAAAGAGAAAAAATGAGGAAAAGGTGAGTTGACTCTTCTCTCTCTTTTGCTTTAAAAACTAAAATGTTTGTGTTTACATCCCCATGTGACATTGTGCTTCAGATTTGCCTTTTTTTTTCTCTCTTTCCGTACAAATTTCAAGGCATAGGGATTTGTAAAAACAACCAAAGACATTATGGGTTTTTATGGTAAAACTATAAACTTAGACGTGTCCATGGCCGGGCGGTCCGGTTATGGAAGGATTCGGGTAAAAATATAAGCTTGAAATATGAGTTTGGGTAAAAAAACGAGGTCAGTTTAGAAAACGGGCCGGGCCTCGAGCACCACTTTTTTGGCCCGGGCCCGACCTGAATTCAATAAAAATATAGTTTTTATTTTTATTTTTTAATTTTAAAATATTTTTAAAATACTTTTATTTTTATTTTTTTATTTTTAAAATTATTTTTTGGTGTTTATTAAAAAATGGGCCGGGCCGGGCTCGGGCTTAGGATTTTATTCCCGGGCCGGGCTTGGACAAAATTCCAGGCCCATATTTGGGGCCGAGCCAGGCTCGGGCCTAGGAGGAGGGCCGAAATTTTTTCTGGGCCCGGCCCGGCCCATGGAAACCTCTAACAAAACCTTTGTATTATGTATATTTTAGATTGTTTTTTTTTTTATCGAGAAATGAATAAATTAATTTTTGTAGGATACATTAGTAAGTAAAACAATCTCTCCATTAAAATTTGGTGTTTATATATAATGTATAAATAATAAATTTAGCCATCAACTTTTACACATTTATTCGGTTTGACCCTTACTCTTTTATTGAAAGTAAATTAGAAAATTTTGAAAATAATAAGGCTAAAGAGTCAAAAGACCTTAGTAACAAATTTTAAAAAAATCAATTAAACCATTTTAAATTTTAAAATTATTAAAAATTCATAAAATTATAGGCAAAAGTTATAAAAGTTTAAAGTTATAAAAATTTTATTAAAAATATATTGATCCAATAAAAGAGTAGGGGTTAATTTTTAAAACCATATAATAGGTTGATATGTTATTTTTAACAAAATTTTTAAAACTTTATAAATTTTTATAACTTTTATGATTTTTAATAATTTTTAAATTTTAGAAGAGTTTAATTGATTTTTTAAATAAACATGGATAATACCAAAAAATATATTTTTGTTTGCTTTATATAAGCTTTAAATTATCTATAAACCCTTAAACTTTTAAATCGAAAGATAATACATGTTTAAGCGCGTTGAAATTTATGTCCACTTCGTTGTTGCAATAACAAAAATGTCAACTAAGCTAAAATTCAATAAGTTAAATTTAAATTGTTTATGTTTTTTGTTGAAATAGCACAATTCTACGTCTAAAAAATATAAGGTTGTGGAGTGCTTGTACTACTATAAATAGAGGTGATCTCTCCACCTTTAAATCATCCACATTTCCTTCATAAGGCAATTTCTCCCTCTTATAATTTTTCACATATATCTTTTACAGTAAAATATATTTGGTAGTGTTCGAGGACGAAGGCATAATTTGCTGAACCTCGTTAAAATTTTAGTGTTCTTTATTGTTTCTCTTTCAATATTTTGTAGAGTACATTAGAGGGAGATTCTGTCTAGGAGGCTGGGTTTTAAGCGAGACTATCTGTAACCCTCAAATCTTTCTTGGAAATTGAATCTGGTGTGGTTTTCTAGTACAATAATTTACTATCTTATATCCTATTTTCACAACAAGTGGTATCAGAACCGAAGGTTATTTGAAGTATGCTCTATGGTTGCGATTTAAACTGATCTTTCATATCAAAAAAGATTCTTGGGCATATTGAAAGATTAAGGCTGAAATGATGGACAATCCAAGAGCTTCAACATCGTCCATATGGGCGAGACAGGGAGTGGCAAATATGAGATTGGCAGTAGTAATCTTTGATGGCACAGGTCATTTTGATATGTGGCAAAGTAAGGTATTAGATGCTCCATTTCAGCAAGGTCTAGACATTGCCATTAATGAGAAGAAGCCAGATGATATAAAGGAGAAATATTAGAAGACTATTAATCGTTTGGCATGTGGTACAATTCGATCGTGCCTTTCTCGAGAGCAGAGGTATGCTTTCTCAAAAGAGACTTTTGCTAATAGATTGTGGTTGGCACTAAAAGAATTTTTTTTTTAAAAGAAAAACAGTCAGAATAAGCTTCACATGAAGAAAAGGTTGTTTTGCGTCACTTATGTTCCAAGTATCACTATGAATGATCACGTCACCAATTTTAATCAATTAGTCACTGATCTGGTGAATATGGATGAGGTATTCAAATATGAAGATTTGGCTTTGATGTTGTTGGGGTCACTTCTTGAGGAGTTTGAGTTCCTCGAAACAACACTACTTCACAAGAAGGTTGATATATATATATATCTTAGTGAAGTGTGTTTTGCTTTTTACAGTAATGAACTGAGAAAGAAGGAAAAACATAGAAGTTCAATCAGAGATGAAGAAGCTTTAGTAGTCCGAGGTCATTCACACACCCAGAGTAAAGTTCAGAAGGGGGGATCATAGTCAAAGGGGAAACTAAGTAAAAACGAGTGTGCTTTCTATCAAGAGAAAAGGATACTAGAAGAAAGATTGCCCAAAGTTGAAAAATAAGGGTAAATTTTATAAAGGGAAAGTTGTAGCAAAATCAAATCTAGCTGAATGTGAGGATGAAGATTCATATTTTTCACTTATTATATTAGTAACTAGCCATTCTGATGTATAGATGTTGGATTCAGCTTGTAGCAATCATATGTGTCATTATTTGGAGTGGTTACTCGATTTTGAAGAACTAAAGGGTGGAGATGTCTATACAACAAATAATACTCTTCTTAGCACATATGGGATTGGTTTTGTTCAATTGAGAATTCATGATGAATCAATAATAACTTTACATAATGTTCGTTATGTGTCGGATTTGATGAAAAATCTCATTTTTGTTGGAACCTTGGAATAAAAAAGTTTCTAAGTAAGAGCTGACTATGGTTGATGTGGCATTGATACATGCACAGATGGGGTGAAATTTACTTCATTCCATTCACTGAAGGTGCCAATTTCTAAATTTGGAAAATCAATCGACTTGCGATAACTTTTTGGATGGGATCTTGATATTTCTGGGTCAATATTTCCTCTTATCGATTGAATATATGTGATACATGCACAAAGGGGGTAAAATTTATTATATTCTATTCACCGGAGGTGTCAATTTTTAAGTTTGAAAAATCAATTGAATTGTGACAACTTTTTCGATGGGATCCAGACATTTCTAAGTCAATATGTCTTCATATTAATCGAAGATCTATCTCTTAGCTTCACAATGCACTTTGACTTTTTGGGAGCTCAAGTTATGACTGTTTTAGTAAAGACTATATGAGCAAAATTTTTGGACAGGATTATTATGAGAAATTATGAGTTTCGGGTTCGAGTTTAAATCATATTTGGTCTGATTTTTAGGCTTAATTTTTATAATATATGAGTCTAACATTGTTTTTATTAGGTTTTATTATTTTACTAATTATTTATTCCAAATTTTAGGATTTTTTAAATTATTTTAAGTTATTTAGGAGTTTTATGTTTCTTAATCAACAAAAGTTTAGTTTTAAAACTACTTCTTTCTTAGATTAATTAGAGTTTCATTATACTTGAGAGTTTTATTTGGATTTAAGTAGCTAGCCTATATAAAGGCCTCTTCGTTATTCATTAAGAACACTGTTGTTTTTCATTAATAAAATTTTCAATTGCTTTATTGTGATTTTTAGCAAGATTGCTTTATTGTGATTTTTAGAAGCAATTTTCTTTTTCATTTTCTTTGAGGACTCATGGGAATTAATTCTTTATCCTTCAATTTGCCAATGATTATTTCTTGGAGGGTTGATTAGAACCATTAATTGAATTTTTTGATGTTTATATCTTAAAGGGTTCAATTGGACACTTATCCATCTATCCATCATTCCATGGGTTTATCCAATCCATCATTCACTTTTTAATATTTCGTTTCTTTTATTAATTTATTGTTTTGAATATTTGTTCTTTGTTCTTAAATTTCTTCTTTTAGTTTCTTTCTTTGTTTTCCTAAATCTGTTTGGTTTCTTCTTTTCAAGTCAGATTCGAATCTTTCTTTCTCGAGTCAAACAACTTGAATACAATCTTCGTTCCCTACCTTATCAGACATGATATGGTGTAATTAATCCTTTGATTCATGCAAATTTTGAATGATGATTGATGAATTCTTTTCTTTGTGAGTTTGATCACGTAGTTCAATTAGTTACATTTTGTAATAAAGTGAGGTGATCATCATATGTGAACTTTTTTAATTTTAGACCATGTGATAAATAAGCATGTGGTTAGATAAATAAGGATGTATTAGAATTTAATTTTATTCATGGAAATACAATTAGAAGCATGTTTTGGTTTTATATTCGTTGAAATGTTTAGGAATGAAATAAGGCATTGTTTAAATAGCCAAGAGCCTTAAAGGACCAATCTATATGTTATATATTCCTAGTTCCTTTAATTTGAGTCTTTATTAAACCCTTTTTGATGAATCTTTATTCTTTGAAACATTGAACCTGAATTGAGTATAAATCTCAAAATTTTCCGTCCTACACTTGATTTTCACTATGAAATAGATGTCAGGCCATGGATATTAAGGGTTAGATAGAAACATTTTGGTGGTTTTAAAATGAATTTGAGTGAATAGTGAAGGGATGTTTCGATATGGTGCATATAGACTCTTGCTAAAATGTGCTTAGAATGATAAAAATATTGAGTGAACAAAAGAAATGTGAGGGTCAAAAGCAAAGCGAGTGGACAAAAGCATGGATAGAGTCAAAAGAATTGTAAGCGAAAAGAGTGAAAATATTTAGAATGTGCTCAAAGTAAAAATCAATTCCTGAGTTTAAAATATATGTTTCACTTTTAAAATGCACAATTACTCGCTAGCTGCTTGTACTCGCTAATATTGAACCATATCTTTCACATTTTTGGAGAGAAAATAGAGGTGAGAGAATGAGAAATAAGGTGGTGAGCTTAATGATTAAATTTTGAGGTAAGCAGGGGACAACATCATGTGTTATACTATTTTAAGTGGTTGAACTATTCTGAGCTGATCTTTTCTTTGAGTCCCTACCGTCCTAAGCCTTAGAACTTTACAAGTCTAAAAGTCATATGCAACCTTAACATCTCTGTTTACAAAACCATAACTTCCAACATTTAGTGAGAAATGAATGAGTTAAATTCCTTCTTGTGTATATACATCATATTTGCATAACTTATTTTGAAGGAATAATATAAAGTATAATGCTTCACTATGATTGCCTCTATATCTATGTATTTTGTAACTTTGTGAACTAGGTTGATTTTCTTTCAAAGTTGTGAATTCACGATTCATCATTCTTAAGTTGTATAGTAAAAGAATTTGTTGCACTGTATATATCCGTTAATTGATTTTCATGTCTCACCAGTGTTCAAGAGTCGTCTAGTTGCATATGCTAGTATCTTAGGTTTTTGCTTGAGGACAAAAAAATACTTAAATGTAGAGGATTTTGATCTGTCATGATTTGATATGTCAAATTAGGGTCTCTCGAACACTTGGTGAGTTTTTTTTCTCAAGAAATTTAAGAGTCTTTTCAATGCTTTTTGTTGATTTTTAGTTTTTAGTGTTATTGGTTGTTTTTCTTACATTTTGATCCTTTTAAGACCCAAATTGGAAAAGCTATGCCATTAGTAGTGTAATGGTTTATTTGAGTATGTGTAGGGAAATGACTATGGCCAGACCTTGAGAAAAACATCAATTTCTTTGGGTGTCGTGACACTAATGCATGTGTGTCGCGATACTGACCCTCCATCACCTCAAGGGAGTAAATCTTCAATGAGAAACCAACCTGGAGAAGTCTGCCAAGGATGTCATGACATTAGCTATGCTGTGCCATGACACTGAGCTCCAATGTCTCGACTCCAAGTCTTCGGGCTCATTACTCCAAGGTGATGGTTAAAGTGAAGGAGCCCAGGGCCACTGTCGAGGATGTCGTGACACCAACTAGTCTGTGTTGCAACATCAAGAACCCCCAAGCTAAGCTTGTGCCTACTATCAAGGATGTCGCAACACCAGAGCTTGGGTGTTGCGAAACTGAAGCCTGACGGGGTGAAAAATACTACAAGGGCAATTTTGAATCCAACACCAACTCAAGTTAACTCATGCACTCCAAGGGTATTTTTGTCAAATTTTAATGTTGTAAACTTGGTTTTGTTAAAGGTATACTTGATGCCAAACAAAAATGAGCCATATTTATCATCCTTTTAACTCTCTTTTTTATTTCTTTCACCATGTTTTTATGTTTTCATTTTTTTCCTTTCTTAGCTTAGTTAGTTAATAGCTGGTAGTTCTTCATTTTTACTATAACTTTCACTTTCTTTCAATTAGGTACAAAACTTTCTCTTGTTATTTTGATTTCTCTTTAAAGTATCCAGTAGATTTTATCATTGAAATTTTTCAAAAGTGTAAAAGTCTCAACTTTGGTTGTTTTTTCCTCACTTTTAGTGTTGTTATCATCTTCAACAAAAACTCCTCTACGAGTCCCTAAGAAATCCTCAACTTTTCCTTTTTATGTTTTTTTTATGATTCATTTAAGCATAAAGCTGGCTGATATTTGTATGTTGATTACGAATATGCACTAAATCTTATGGTGGTTGGTTGATTGAAGTGTTGCATGGTTAGTTTTTGGGTTAAGGACTAAATCGTAAAAATTAGACTAAATTGAATAGTCTTCAAAACCTAGAATTGACACCTCTAGGTAAACATTTAGATAAGTGAGACTGAGAGGAGAGCCTATTGCAAACCATTTTAATTGTCCCGATTTAGTTTAGTGTGGTTGAGAGATAAACCGGACTAAATCATCTAATTGGGTAAAATGGTGACTAAAAGGTAAAATTGGACCAATTAGTAGTTTAAAAAATTTAGATCCCTAATCAAAGAATTAACTAGAAACATGAATATCAACCGACCACTGTATCTCATTGGATTAATATTTGTGTAGTTTTGTATGGTATTCAATTTAGTCCTCCTAAGTGTAGTTTAGTGTAATTAATCTTTGATAACGATTTGTTGTAATATAATGCTTAGTGATTAGCTAGCTAGACTTCTTAGTTGCATGCATTATCATTTTTAGTCACCTTATCGCCCGATCTCTCTTGGGTTCGATTCTCGAAATACTCCATATCCCGTTGTAACATATAAATATTACAATTGACTTGTCACATTTGCAATCAAGCCGCTTTAATTTCTGATAATTTTGTGTTGATTCTCTGTTCAACATTCGTGCGTCGTGGTGCGATCAACTATTTTAAGTGATGTCATACAATTTACAAGTCATGTACATACCAAGTTTTGGCCTTACTACCATGAGAGAGCACTAGTTTTCAATATATCAAAGTACAAGAATTACGCACACATGGTCATTCACTTACTCAGGATTTATGTAAGTTACACAATGAATGTCACAAGTAAATAAATTCATAAATAGATGTAAGATTAATTCAACTTAGGTCTTGTCTAATTTATTTTTAGTTCAAACAATCACATCTATGTCTCTATCTCTTGGAGTAAATCCTACCCTGATAGCTAACGCAATCTATCTCCCCAATTGAACTTATAAATGACATAATAGTCCCCAATTATTTGAATCATTTGCTCAATTTGATTTTACGAACTATGGAGAATGTAGATTACTTACTAATATAAGTTTTCTTCTTGCATTATAGTCTGCCCATATAATGCAACTTAATATTAGTTAAACTTTAGGTAAACAACGAGCTAATATTTACTTATATTCTACTTTACTTTAAAAATCATCGATAATGGATAACATTTGTTTATTTGCATGAATAATCAATTTTTCATTTCAATAATTTATCAAATATGATAAAATTATTACACTAAAGATTCAAAAAGCCTAACATAATGCACCTCAAATATTCAACACTTGGATGATTCCATGAAAGATGGATTTGGAATTTTTAAAAGTTTCTACAAAGGATTGGAATAGAGGATGAATCATTACTTCCTTAATCTTGATCCATTATTAGAGAAACCAAACGAATGACTTGAGGTCTATCTTGGAATGAACTCCTCCTTTGTTTTTATTTGAATTTTGATTTTGGCTTAGATTTATCATTTTGGTTTTTTCTCTTTTGATCTTAGATAGAGAAAAAGAGGGAGTCTAAATTGTGATAATGAGATTCATCATATACTTACACATCTTGGACGTGAAAGTCAATTATGTACATTGGAAAACATGTTTACATTGGTCATATAACGGGAGAGAAACATTGATGTCATCAACTTAAGGGAGTTAGTACTGTTTTTTTTTTTAAATATTGGTATATACTGATTATTTTAAATTTATGGTTCTTTTTTTAAAGTATTATATATGTATATAAAAATATTTATAAATATAAAATAATGAGATTAAATGAATTTTAAATAGGAAATACTCATCATATAACAATCAATTAATTAACAAATCCAAAATAGCTAATAAAAATTTATATTTATATCTTAAATTTCGTTTTTTTTGGTACCAGACAATTCATCATATTCCGACATGTACAAATGAAATCAACAGATACGTACTAATATCGAATATATATCAAAACAATACCGTAACGAAACATGAAGGGTACCAAAACTAAAATGCCATCTCTCTCATGGATTCATGAAATCAGTTTTAGATATTGGGGACGTATAACAACTTCCAATAATGAAATACACTTTTTTTTAAGGTATAAATTTAAATGATGAATTGGTAAATTAAGGGATGGTTCAAGAAAAGATTAACAGAATTTCATATTCTTTTTATTTATATATATATATATATTAGGCGGATAATACATTGTAAATAACTATAATTAGGCGCAGCTGAGGCAAGTAACTGCTTTGAACCCTTGGTTAAATGGTACATCTGCAACTTAAATCCCTTTATTTTAATAGTTCCTTTATTAAGTAAGAAAATTGCATTTTTGGGCCCTACCAAAAATTAAAAACCATTTGAATACAAATTTTTTAGCTTTCAAATCTCAAAGTTCCTAAAACATTAACCCAATAAACTATCAAATCCAAAAATCTTTAATGAGCATATAAATATATGCTTGTACGATGAAGAACATGCACCACTGATTTTTTGTTTGTTTGTTTGCAAAAGTAAGTAATTGTTGATTTACGTTCCTACATTAATAAAGCATATGGTGCTATCAAATTTAGATTGCTAGCTTAATGCTAATTAAATAAACATGGTTGCTCAAGAAAAAAAGAAAAGAAAATTTGGGTATCACCATTCTTGGATTTACAATGTTTTTGTGTATAGCTCAACCTTTTTAATTTAACAAGCTCATCTATATGCATATGAGTGGTTGTCCGGATAACTACAAGTAGAATTAACACTATAAAATAGACCTGTCCATAGGCCGGCCGGGCCCGAAAAAAAAAATTTGGCCCGACTCTTAGGCCCGGCCCGGCCCGAAATATGGGCCTGAAATTTTATCCAAGCCCGACCCGGGAAAAAATAATAAGCCCGAGCCCAGCCCGGCCCGGCCCGACCCGTGGACAGGTCTACTATAAAACGAAATTAAAATAATTGTCGAATTATATCTAGATAACACCTATACATAATAAACCAGAATGACTTTTAATATCTCAAAATTCACATCACCTCAATTTATATTAACATCCACGAATTTAACTTTTGCAATCAAAGCTTGTGTCAATTAATTCATAAAAAATTAACTTAACACAATGAATCCCAATTACAATAGACGAAAGCAGTAGGGGGACCGTCCTATCTATAATGGGTGTCTTCCTAGGTGTCCACAAAATGAGTTGAGTTAAATGGAATTCAAATAGAAAGATTGAACATTGGTTGTTGAGTCTTTATTTGGGGGATGGGGAGCAAATCATAAATTATTAGTGTCAGTAGATTTTATATGGTTTCTCCATGATTGAGTCTACGGGTTTGAAAGGTTTAAGAGAACAGAAGAATGGGGATGAAATTGCAATAAAAGTAAAATATTTGGTGGTAAGGAAGGCAATGAGACTCAACAAAACAAAGTGTCCAGTTAAATTCTGATTACTTTAGTCAAAGTAGTCCTCTAATCTTAGCCTATAAAAAGGGCTTTAGTAACAGGGGCGAAGTTAAAACTTTTTTTTAGGGGGCCAAAACTAAATTGTAATTTTTATGATAGTAAAAATGATATTTCACAATTTTAATAGCCTACATCTTTATAATTTTTAAAGGATTAAATTGATTTTTTTATCATTTTTAGAAAGGTCAAAGTGCAATTTTACCTTTATTAATTTAAAATTTTAAAAATTTTAATGGGTCTAAATAAAAAATTTTCCATTTTAAGGGAGGTTGGGGCTCCTGCCAGCCCCTAGCTACTCCCCTACTTGGTAACCCTAGAATAGACATCTTCATAACACAACATCAAAGAGAAAATCAAGAGAGTTTTAGAGAGCTTTAAGGGAATTTTGTGTTTTAGCTAAGAGCTTTATATTCAAGGTTAGGGTTTGTTTTGAATTTTTTCATCTTATACTCTTCATTTGTTTGCTCATTAGTGAAGTCTCATTTGCCCGTGGTTTATTATCCACTTGTTTGGAGGAATTTTTTTACATCTATTTCTTCTTTGTCATAGTTTATACGAGTCGATCCCCAACAATCTATATGTTAAAAATATATTTCCGATTAAACTAAAAATGAAATTATTGAAGGGATAGGCTCTGATATGGGATATATGAATAGAAAGGAAATTACGACACATGATTGAGCAATTCAGCTGCTAAATGCTTCACGCTTAGTTGTTGTACCTGCACCCTTTACGTGACTTTGGTATACAAGCCCACATGCTATGTTTTTGCCGACACTGCTTTCGTATACCTACAGCTAACCAGCTATATGATGTTATCTATTTTTTATAATACGTTTCATTTATATAATTTTTATACTATCTAACTTTTATTACATTCATATTTTTCCCTCTTCATCCCCTCACTCTAAAATTCTTTGGTTAGTAGAATATTACACTATTTTTTTAGTAGAATTATTGAAATGTAAAATTATTTAGCATATTATCGAGTACATTATTGTATATATTGTATTATCGTCTTTGACTTATTTAATTGGAATATAAAATTTTATTGTTTGATTGATGAATTACTAAATTTTCTTTTTTCTTTTTTACAACATTATAGCATTTTTATTTGATTAACAAATTAATATATTTCTCTAATACATTAATTTCACATCTCATTTTCAAATAAATAAATTGAAATTGATCAGAAAAGCAATAAGTAGGTAGAGCTTCTGTAGGATCAAAGTGACATGAAAGAAAGAAAGAAATATATTTTTTATTAAAACATGTTATTTGTTATGAGTTTAGGGTAATTTTGATTAAAATTATATATAAACGAGGAATGGTAAATTACTATAAATGTAGAATCAAATAAACAAAATATAATATAAACAGATAAAATATTAATTTTCTCAACTTATAATAATAATAATAACAATAATAAATATATTATTAAAATGTTCATAAAATTTACTTAATCAATTGTTATTATTATTATTTTGTTTAGGCTTGGGCAAAATGTTAAGGAAAGAAAAAAAGGAGGTGCACAATTTTCAACATTATGCTTATCAACCTAATTTATGGCACATTTAACTAACAATTGGTTCAATGTTTGATGTATATTTTCACCTAAAGGCAATTATCAGAAAAGAATTATATGGAAATTGATTTGTATCTTGTAGTTTCACTATTTTAATTCGATTAGTATGAACATTGTTGTTAATGTAGGAGGACGTGGGCCCGAGTGCACTAAAACACATTGTCCTCTCATTTATGAGTTGGGCAAGAACCATGGATAGTTCTAAACATTATATAAAACCTATAATTTTCTATTTAAAAAAATGAAAATATAACCATTTTCAAACCCTACAAAAATATCATTATCTTTATATATATATATGTATATTATAAAAGAGGCATCCATTTATATTGACTAGTGATATGGAAGAAAATTGAATATCTATAATAAGATTTAAATTCATATAAAAATGTGTTTTAAAATTTAAATTTGTTTATTATCCACTTTAATTTAAGTACGTTAAATACTTGTTATTGATATCAATTATCTGAATATATTATCGTTAAAGTGAAATAGATTTAATAATGAATACATGAAACTTAAAATATGCATGCACACTGAATTTGCCACAGATAGTAATCAGAATATTAAAATCTGAATATTATATGAATCAGCAATATTAAAATATGTAAAAAAAAAACAAGTTCTATTACAGTAAAACCTCTATAAAATAATACCCTTAGGGCCCCGAAAAATTATTATTTTATCGAGGTTATTAATTTATCGATAAATGAATATTTTATTAATTTATCGGTAAATTAATATCTATTAATTTAGAGAATATTTCATACTTTATGCATGGGGTTTTTTTTATTTATCAAAATTCAATATGCATGTAGGTACAATGAATCAAAGTTAATTGGTTCATGTAACAACAAAAAAAGAGAGTTAATTAATTGGTTCATGTAACCAAAAAGAAAAAAGAGTTAATGGTTTCAAAATCCAATAAGTATATATTCATTGGATATATTAAATATTTTATTATAAATAACACATGTACGTTTCAAAATATTGTAATTCATATAAACTTTTCCTCCATGGCTTCCCATTTGAAAGGTGTAAAAATGTCTACATTGACAGATGAGATGAGAAAAGCATTGTGAGTACAAAAATGAGCATCCCTCTTCAAGTCAAAAAGATTTGCAACAGTGGGTTCAACAAACATTTGATCTCTCTGTTAGCCAATCAACAATATCGAATACTCTTAAAAGGTCATCTGAATATTTGTCGAAAGAGATAAAAAATAGCAATGTTAAAAGGCACAAATCAAACAAATATCCTGAATTAGAGAATGTATTATATGAGTGGTTTCTCCAATATCAAGAGAAAGTAAACATGACTGGAGAAATGATTCAAACCAAAGCAAAAGAGTTTCTACAGAAAATGTATGGTGATGCAAATTCCGAATTTAACTTCTCGATTGGTTGGCTAGAACTGTTCAAGGAAAGACATGGGATTAAGTTTTATAGAAGATTTGGTGAAAGTGGTTCAGTTATTATGGAGAATATTGAAGATGCTTTACCTTAAATAAGAGCTAAATTGGAAAATTTTGATTGGAAGGATATCTATAATATGGATGAAACAGGCTTATTTTATCGTTTGCAAGCAGATCATTCACTGGCTACAAAGCAATTAGAAGGACGAAAAAAGGACAAGGAAAGACTTATTGTTATGGTTTGTTCGTTGGTTTGATGCTAGAATGATTGGTAGAAAGGTGTTGCTTATAGTAAACAATTGCTCATCCCATCGCAATGTTATCGAAGGCTTGAGAAACGTTGAATTATTCTTTTTGCCTCCAACTTCAACATAAAAAATTCAACCATGTGATTCTGGAATTATTAGAACTGTTAAGATTTATTATCGACATTGCTTTTATTCTAGCATCTTGGAAGGTTACGAGAAAGGAGAAATAAATCCTAAAAAAAATAATGTATTGGATGCAATCCATTTTATTAATGCTGCTTGGAATATTGATGTGAAGCCTACAACTGTTGCAAATTGTTTCTAACATTGCAAAATTCAATCCGAGGAAGATATGTCTCTCGAACAAGAAATTGGTGATATTGAAGGCATTCATAAATTAAAAGCAATAATTTCTGATTTACACTATAGAAATGTCATGGATGTTGAGCAAATTTTGAATTATCCAAGCGAAAATGAATCTTTAATGGAGTTACCTACGGATGAAGAAATTATTCAAGGAGTAATGGATGTGCCAACTGATGACGAGCAAGATCCAGATGACAATATTGTTTTACCACATGTTTCTCCAAAAGAGGCTTTTCTAATTGTGGATATCTTGAAGAATTATTTAACACAACACGAGAAGAATATACCAGATTTGGTTTATGCCCTTCTAAAAGTTGAAGATGAAATTGTATATGATTCACATGCAAAGAAGAAGCAGTTAACTATAGATGCATATTTTAACAATCAATAAAATTGAAAAAAAAAAAAGAGTTGTCTAGAAAGCACTTTAGTTTTATGTATTGTATATATAATTTTAGTATATATAATGATTTATTATTTTATATTTTCATTGTGCCCTTAAGGATTTTTTAAAATTATTATCTTATACATTTAGCGAGGTTATTATTTTATCCCTTGACCCAAGTTCGGGATCAAAAAATTATTATTTAATCGAGATTATTAATTTATCAAATATCCATTTATCGAGGTTTTACTATATATCCACGAACATGCTCGATCTATTGTCATCTTTTGATAATGCGCGGCACAAATAGTTTATAAACTTTTATAATTTTTGTATTATTTAAATTTTGATATTTTGATAATTTAATAATGAAATTTATATTTTCTAATAACTTTTGTATTATTAATATTTTTGAATTTTGGAAACTTTTCATAATAATTTGATTTGATATTTTGATTTTTATGTCTCTTGAATTTATTTTAATAAAATAGGTTTTGTTTTATCACTTTTACATATTATTTAATGAAGTTTCTTAGTTTTTTTATATAAATATCTCTAAAACTTAGTTTTGAAGTAAATAAAAATAATTAATAACTGTTATATAGTTTTTGGAAAAATAATTTTATATAGAATTTTTGAAGTTATTTTTATCATTTTAAAGATAAAATATTTATTTTATAAAATAAAATAAAAATTAATTTTAATTAAGGTTTAAGTTATTTAAATGATTAGTATTTGGTACATTAGTAGTGCATATTTTTGTTCCACAAACAGTCTTAAAAGTTTGTTATATATCTATTTTATTTATATAATATTTTATTATATCTTTATAAGACACTTGTCATCAACCTATGATACTTGTGAAGTTAAAAACTTTAGTGACTCCAACCCTAACCCAAACCCTATTATTAGGTTGTAACATCTCATAAATTTTATTTGTAACCCATACTCAATCATATTTGAAAAATTGGGACACATTCACCCTAAAGAAGTAGGTAATTATGGTGAAGATTGTATTATTGAGAGGCCAGTTCAACTCATCCATCCAGGTAGAATCAGAGAGTATACATTTCTTTCACAGTTAGGCCAAGCCCCACCCAACGTCCATCCAACACCCCTTTCGTTGCATTAATGCTGCTAATTTTGTCCACTCAATCATCTTCCAATTTGCATTAAAAGCCATTTATCTTTTTGAGTACCCTTTTTCTTTCCAAGCAAGGAAAATGAAATTGCAACATCAAACTCAAAGCTCCAATTATCCTCTAGCTTTAAATAAGAAGGCCCATCAAAGTTGAAAAAAAAAAAAATCATTTTCATGCTTTTCTAAAAAGCTTCCCCAAAAGGTATCCTTGTCTCGTATCTCCCTGGAAAAATAATACTGCGACTGTTATGGATTTGTCAAACCCACTCACGCATTGTTTCATCATTATTGAAGCTTTTCGTTGTCACATTGCATGCAAATACCCTTGTGAGATTTACGTATGACGTAACCCTCCCCCTTGGAACTTTGACCCTTTTCGTCTCCCTTCAGGGTGGGTGTGAGTCTGTGTTTATGGCTTTGGGAGCCAAACAGACGGGAAGCCTCAAAATTAAACACAAGAGGGGTACAGGGAGTTGGTTAAACCATTTAACTTGTCAACAAAGTTGGTAATTTGCAGTCTGATTCTGAAATATATTAATTTATCTGTCTGGGAATGAAGGGGTAAGGCCATAATCTAATCATATGCTCGTTTTGCTTGTATTTAATTTCATCTCCTTTTCACTCACCCCACACCCATACTTCGTGTGGGATCCATCCGCCTTTTCAACCATTCACCTCACCTCATCCAACAAAATGTTTATATCTTTTTAAAACCGAAAGCCCATATCTTTTTAAATGGTCAAAAATAAATTTTGGCCTCTTCAAACATTATTTTTTTTCGATAAAATTATAATTTACCCCCTCCAAAGATAAACTTCTAGATTCGTCCCTGATTGTAGGGACATAATTATATTAGTCCCTTTTGTTTCAAAAAAAAATTATATTAGTCCCTTTACTATTAAATGGATTAATTTAATCATTGTACTATTAAAAGAATCAAGGCTAAATTGGAATAGAGTTAATATTTATTGCTTAACACACTTAATATTTTTATGGTTTTGTAAATGAAATCTTTTGTTTGGAATTGAACTGCAATTAAAAATAATAAATTTTAGGATATTTTTATATAATAAATGCTAAATCCTTTACAATTTGAACTCGCTTGATTCTTTTTTAATAGTATAAGGACTAAATTAATCCACTTAATACTAGACAGAATAATTGGATCCAACTCATATCATACATGGACCTCGTAGATGCTCAATTGAAACAAAATTGTAGGGTGGTCGCCTCTTTCCAATGTTTATTCATTAGAACAATTTGCCTCCGTTACTTCGAATTTATATATTATTTTTTGGGAGTGTAATTCTTTTTATTTCTAAATTCAAGATATTAATATTAATTATACTATATATTGATGTAAATTATTGTTTCAAAAATAAGGTTTATAGTGCAATAACTATATTTCACATTAAAAGTAGATAGAGGCCCAATTATTTTATCAAGTTCGCGTTTATTATAACATTTTTTTATTTTTATGTTTTTCGTTTCTCTCCCCATCCCCAGAACAATTTTTTTAAAAGGGTATTAATTAAACAAAAGAAAAATACCAATTGAAGTGCAGTCATCATCTTAGAGGATTTTTATGCAAGTATTCTATAATCTATCACTTAAATTTGGGATTGTGAAAATTTAAGGCATGACATGTAGTTTGTCAAATAGTTTATTACACAATTGTTAAGTTATTGATATAATATTATAGAGTGTTTCTTATGATAGCTTTATTAAATAATTTATGCAATTTTAATAGAATTGTAGAGTTATGCCAAGTGTTAGCAAAGACAAAAAAGTTAGAGATTTATGTAAAGCATTTAAATGTATGAAATCCAACTTTAATGGCCAAGTAAACTGAATTTAGAACTATTAGGATATTAGTGGCATGCCATTAAGGGACCTTAGTGCGCTCTCCGATTATTAGCACATTAGTGCCCCCATTTAGCACTTTTGTGCTCTCTGTTCAATAGAAAAGCTTATTTTCCTTAATTCTTTAGCTTTTAGTCAACAAACTTCAATCGTACCTTTAATTATTGTATTGTATCATTGGTATCATCAAAATATTTTTTCCTAAATTCAGTCAATAAGTTGTTGACAAACATCTTCTAACCTTTTATTCTCACTAGGATTTTTCTCTCTCGATATTTTAACTAAGTAACATATTATCATCCACAACAGAATAGAGTAGAGATTACGGTGGAATATACCAATAATGAAGTAGTAATGAATTTGACAATGTCTAGGGTTCTTTTTATGGAGAAAGGAAGTGTTGCAAACAAGTAAACAGGATATACCGAAAGAAGATAAAGAGGAAGCTTAGAGCAGATTCGGTAACACTGAGCGCAGTAGTAGGTGGTGATTGGTTAGGTGGAGAAAGGGAAATGTGGCTGATGATAACACTAAACAAAGAAAACAAGTTGAAGGAATTTTAAAAAGAGCTTTGAGAGTTAGAATGCTAAAGTGCCAGAAGTCCTTTTGCCAGTTGCGAAAGACTCCTATTTATAATGTTTTAAGAATATAAGTTATAAAGCTGGTAATTGATGAGAGTAATGATAGATATTTTTGAGTTACAAATGCATTAATGTTTCTTTTTTATTATGAAATGATTTTATGTGTGACAGTAAATAGTGAATAATAATTCACTATGTTTCTGAAAGAGAGGAGAAGCACTCATATTATAGGAGAAAGGTTAAAAGGAAAACCTCTTAATTACCTCCATATCTGATCCATCAAACCAAGCTCTCTAGAACATCCCAAGAGTTAAGATAATCCAAGAACCTTATCATATTCTGGGGTTACTTCCACTTCTTCTACTTTGGTGAAGCGGTACCATGTAAAACATTTTTCGTGGAACATCTCTTGAAATGCAAGGCGATGATTGTCCAATGAAAGTTGTTCCTAAATAATAGTTATTTTGACTTGTTTAAAACGTGAGTTGTTCTTAACATAGTCGTTCTAAATGTAGAGGTTGTTTTGAATAAGAGTTGTTCTATGGTGATGCTTTTCTTAGTAGAGCTTATTTTGAATAATGACTCTTCCGAAAAAGCACAATTGTTCTAAATACAAGTTATTTCAAACAATAGTTGTTCTAAACACAATTATTCCTCAAATGACATTATTCTAAACAAAAGTTGTTTCAAACTTTATTTGTTCTCAAATAAATTCACTGGATGATAGATATTCTAACTAAAGCCCTATTATGGACATAGCTATTATTAAACAACAACTATTCTAAACAATAGTTGTTGCTCCAAAAGAGATATTAAGTGAAACAACAATGTTAGTAATTCCACACTTGGTAGCACAATTTCTTGAAATATAATATTATTCATCTTGAGGAAGAGATAAAATTTTAGTAGTCAAAGCTAAATATCTACAAACTATATCTATCTTACCCCGCTTCATTACCATCCTACTCACTCCCATCAGCAATAGATCTGACTGAAAATATATCAACAGAAGGGTATTTAGTGTTTATACATAAAATGAATTGATTAAATCTTCAGTAATAATAGAGGAAATTGTATTGAACTAATTTGGACGAAATATATCCTATACAAAGACTGACTCGTTTTGCAAAATGGATCCATTTCTTCATTTATTTTTCATGCGATAATGGTCGCATTACAAAGCCCGTAATTTTCTTCAAACAAAAAAAAGAATCCTTAGCTAGATGAGCCATTAAATCTTTAGGTAAACTATACCACAGGTCACCTAACTATAGGCCATTTTCTTTTTTGGTCACCCAACTATGGATTTTTCTAAATGGTTCACCAAACTAATCGAAATTGTATTTTTGGTCCATTTTTGTTAATTGCATTAACAAGAGAGTAACATGGTAGTTGAAAAATTAGTATAATAATAAATTTAACCATTAACTTTTACATATTATATCGATTTAGTCTTTATTACAAAAAATTAACTCTCAAAATTTACAAATGGTATCAATTTGATCCTAACTCTAAAAATTCAAAGAAATATATAAAAATACATAAACATTTTCAAAAATATATAATAATAAATTTATATTAATAGTAAATAAAAATGTTATCTCATATAACAACAAGCTATCTCATTAGAATTTTCCTAGCGTTTTCTAGCTTCAGCTTGAGTGGCCGAAGGGTACTTAGTATCAAGAACTATTTTAAGTTTCTCACAGCTCAGAACAATTATCAAGTTCCTTTTCCATTCCTTATAGTTGTTTCCTTTCAATTTGTTTTCAATGAGTATGTTTAATAAGGGAGTTGGTGTCATTTTTTAACTGAAAATAAAAACATTCATATATTAATATCTTTGGATCAAGCAAATGTTTGAAAAAGTTTTGTAACATTATGACATACATTAAGATGATGCATGCGTCTTACATTAAACCTTGAAAATATTTACAAGTCGTTGCAACCATAACTCCCACACCCATTGAATCAAGCCACCATAGGGTGATCATGATCAATTAGTAAGAACATGGATTTTCATCCAATTAGTACATGAACCTAATTCCTTAGGCATTCGCACGTACTAATATTCGTGTAACGTTTGACCATCATTCTAATTTAAGTAGAGCTCTATGGGGAGTTACTTAAATAGAAGATCTTGAGTGTATAACCATCAACTCAACACATATCACATCATGCACCATAAATGAGTCATTGTGAGACAATCTCATCGAGTAGCATGCTTTGACTAGTTGTATTTTTTTGAAAATAGAATTTCTTGACTTATCGCATGATAATGCCTACCACAAGGGCCAGTGCAATTATCATTTGATCACAAGAGAATTCTTCTTACTTTCCGAAAATCTCCTCAGTAAAATCCACATAGCAATGCTACCGTGGGGTAGTACGCTTGCCATGCCATCACAAGAGACCATTGATGGAGGTCGTAGGTTTTGTTTAAGAACCTTCTCCCATTCAATATTTTTTTTTAAAAAAAACATGCAATGTTTTTATAATTTTCGGTTTCAATCATGTATGATCAATATATGTATGACAAGTATATGTGACATTCTTTCCTAAACTATATGGCATGCTTATCTCATATATACATGTCATGCTATGGCAATTTTATAATATTCACATTCAATTATTCACATGAGTAAATCAAACAAGTGAATGTGAACCGTGCATTAGGTAGGTTCCCAGGAAAGGGAGGTGAGTCGTATTTGACCACTTTAAAACCAAGCATTTCCTTGCCAGATCCAATCCTAGACATGCACCTTCTCATTTCCACACTTCTCATAGTAATTGAATAACCTAAATAAGTGAATGGAACAATACAACACATGTATTTTCTCATTACCACACTTCTTGTCTTTAATAGATCAACTTTGGATCATCTCATACATATATATTACAATTATATCATAAATAATTATTAAATAGATATATAAAGAGATGGGTAGTAAAAAAATGTCAACCAAGGTTTCCATGGTTCTATTTCTAGAAAATAAATGAAAAACCAAAAAAATACATAGTTTTTCGCCATAAAGCATTCATTGTGTCTTCGACTGTCGTCACTCCATCTTCTCCTTGTCATGAACTCATTTTTGGAAAAATTAAATTTATGTCCTATGTATGTTTCCAGCTCATAAGAATTCTATAAATAAAAAATAATCCTTCATGGAGATGATAGTCTACGGTCTATTTCCTAATAACCACAACATTGGCAAAAAATAATAATGATATAACAAAAATATATAATATTGCATTTATTCACATGCATTTCCTTAAATATGTGAATAATTACAAGAATGACACATCTTATCAAATATTAATCAAATAAGATAAAGAAAGAGATTCGGTCTCGGTTTACAGCATAAACATAGCACAAACTGGTGCTGTGAGACCAATTGTTGGAAAAAAATCCTATTTGAAAACGGTTTTCTTGCACAGCGAAAAATTAAAATTTTGAAAAACGACCTCATTTGTAATATTTATAGCAATAAAACCTAACTGAATTCATACTTGTGTTTTCAGCTTAGCGGATATTCGTTGTTCCTGGTTTTCAACCAAATGATTTTCTTCGTTATTCTCATACCACGAACTGCTTCGAGTGTGGGCTCGAACCAATTGAATCAAAGCACAGAACTAGAAACATTTTTCTCTTTTTTATTTGGGTGAAAATAAAAATTCTCTCTTCTTTAATGTAACACCCTCAACCCGATTCAATTTGTCAGACCCGGATCTTGGGCATTACTAATGAATACAAACAAAACTTAATCTACTTATAGATATTACAATTGCTTACAACTTAGTTACAGGTTTCAAACTAAAATACATGAATACATATACAGTATGTAAACACAACTACAACACGTGGTAATTAAGTTACAACAATATCTAAATTGAAATTATATTCCATTACAGATACCCCAAGGTAGGGACTTCTGAGTGACCATTCAGACCTTGAACACGCTGCTAAACTCGCTCTGTATGCACAGTATCCCGATACGCCACTTCTTGGTGTAATCCTGACATTGCCCCTCCCAGCGCAGACCCACATCAACTGACCTGTAAAATAACACACACAGATAAGTTCATAAGAACTTAGTGAGTAAAACCTCATTTACCTGAGTCATATTTTCACATTGCAACTGGTGATTTATATAGTCGATCTCATCATTTTTAACCTTCAACTTTGTCCCTGACGAATACTTCCTCAAGTTCTATTCAATTATACTTGTTCGATGCTATAGATCACTCTGAAACTATTTCCTTTTCTTAACAAATTTCTTCGATGCATCACTTACATCCTTCAATATTTGAGTCATCACCTTATCACAATTCCAGAAGAAACACATACGCAGATCACAGATACTTCCTTTAATCTTACAAATTCATGCCCTTAGCCAGAATACATTTTCAATGTTAACACATTACATCTCTATTTCTCTTCAATTCATTATTTCTAATCAAGTCTTAGTCTTATGTAATACTTTACCATGTAGTCCATAGATACTCTTTTTCCTTACTGAATCCACTGATTACGCTTAAGATCCATACAAAAAAACATCACTAGGGAGATTTATTGGAATACGTCATGAACGTCTTACTGTGACACGCAACAAAGAACATCCTTCAAGAGAGTCCTATTAAAACGTGCCACAGGGTAGTCTATCCGAAGTATGCCACAAAGGCTATCCTTGCAGAGTTTGTCACAGAGGCTAGCCCTTCATAATTTGTCACAAAAGCTTTTCTTTCATGATTCGCCACAAAGGCTTTTCTTTCATATTTCGCCACAAAAGCTTTCCTTTCATATTTTGACACAAAGGCTTTTCTTTCTTGATGTGTTTCCGATATGGGTTTGCCTACACTCACGTTATGTGATGTAACAACCTGTTTTCAGTGAAATCGGAACAGTGGTTTGGGACCACAAATTCGAGTTAGAAAGAAAATTTATTTTAATATTATTGTATGGTCTACATTATGATAGGAATGACGTATGAAAATTTCGATAAGAAAATTTTATTGATTTCATGTTTAATTATAGAAAGGACCAAATTGAATGAAATGAAAAAGTTGAATTCTAGTACCTAGAAGGATCAAATAGCTATGAAATTCAAAATTTGAGGTCCTTATATGGCAATTAGACCATTAAATGTAGTTAGTAGATAAGCATGCGTAGTCATCAATGGAAAATTTAATAAAGAAAGAAAGGGACTAAATTGGAAAGATAAAATAATAAAAATGATATTTTAATTAAATAGAAAATATTATAATTTTATATCATCTTCCCCAAATTTTCTATGGAAACCCTAGATAAGAGAGAGCAATTCAAGCAAGCTTAATTGGGTAAGTAATCATGTCTCATTTTTAGTAATTTTATATTTCCAATATCGTAGTAACCTAATCTACCTATTTTGGGGATTAATTTGTAAAGTTATGAAAGTATTAAAAGTTTTCCATGAATGAGTATGCTGAAATTTTGAAATTTATGGTAGAAAATGAAAGGTTTTGATAGATAAACAACTTTTGTAAAGAAAATTGTCATGAAATTATGATTTAAGGACTAAATTGTAAATGTGTAAAATTCATGGAAAAATTCTAAATTTTATGAATTACATGGGCTGTAAATGTTATATGAAAAATTTTGCTAGGCTTGGAATAAGGATTAAATTGCATGAATTTCATTTTCCGAGCCTAGGGACGAAATTGGAATTAATTAAAAGTATAAGGGCAAAATGGTACTTTTTCCTAAGATGTAAGTTGGATTGAATTGAATATGAAATGTGTTAAATTGATGTTAAATTCATTTATATAGATCCGGAAAGATCAAATAAAGAGTTAGATCAATGAAAAGAAAAAACATCAGATTAGTAGATCTCCGTATACGAGCAAGTGACGAGGTAAGTTCGTGTAACTAAATTGTGTATATTTATATGCTTGAATTGAATGTTGTATATGTGAATTGTATATTTTCCTTATGTATGAAATTGATCACATGTCAGATTATGCCCGATAAATAATGAGTCTCATTTGAA
This sequence comes from Gossypium raimondii, assembly GCF_025698545.1. Lineage (NCBI taxonomy): Eukaryota > Viridiplantae > Streptophyta > Magnoliopsida > Malvales > Malvaceae > Gossypium > Gossypium raimondii. Next base: position 29,419,964 of record NC_068571.1, on the reverse strand, counting down.
TAAATAAAATTCGATGGATACAGGATTTCCCATATTGGTTGTGGTCCTGCATATGTTGTGGACACACTATAGCTCAGAAGAGCATCCCGTTCTAAGCCCTCTCGAGCTTCCTGTTATATGGTTCTTGCAAGCATCCCGATCGGTATTGATTATGCATGTGTTACGGACATACCACAGCTCTTTGTGAGAATCCTGTTATATGATCGATATTAATCCTACATGTATTGCAGACCGTAGCTCTTTATGAGCATCCTAATATAGGCTCTTTGTGAGCTTCTTGATATGGCTCGCTTGAACTTCCTGTTATATGGCTATCCGGAGCTCCATGATAATAACTCTTTAGAGTTACCTGTTAAGCTCAATAAGCTTCCTGTTTTAAACTCTTATGAGTTTCCTGTTATAGCCTGGATAAGCTTCCTATTACATGGCTCACATGACCATCCTGTTACATGGCTCAAGAGAGTGTTTCCTGATTATGTACCTTAATGAGTACCCCTGAATATGAGTTGACAGATTACAGTTTTGTACACTTTGAGTGTACTATATGTGTATCCATCGATATTTCAAATAAATTCAACAGGTAAAGTTCTGACATGGTTAAACTGAGCTTAAGATGATTTGTCATGAAAATGTACATGTTATATGGAAACAAGATATGAAAAGCATATGTATATGAAAGTTATTATATGATGAGCTCATCCTTGATTCTTGATGTTTACATGTAATACATGACTAACAAGTTTCTTGAGATTATATGTGTTTAGGCAAATTGCCAAATTTCTTTGGATGAATTTTGTATGCTTATCTTAAATATAAATGATTGGTAAGTTGATTTTCCATTATACAAACTTACTAAGCATAATATACTTAGGGTCCGTTTGATTGCCAGTAAAATGTTTTCCGTAAAATGATTTCTGGAAAATGTTTTACTTTTCTGTAAAATGATTTACTGGAAAATATTTTCTGGTGTTTGTTTGAATCTGTGTAAAATATTTTCTGTTGTTTGACAGATTTCCTGAAAATATTTTCCGGAAAAGTTGTTTTTACATTTGTTCTAGTGATTCAGTGTTCTATCCACATATCCTTATGTCCTATTAAATCTATATTTGGGCTAAAATGAAATGGTAAGTGAAATTTATTAGTGAATTGATTAGTAACATATAATAAATAGTTTTGAGAATCTTAATGCTTAATGTCTACTTAATTCCATTTTAATATATCATAAACAAGGTATTTATATGTTTAATATTGATTACTTGCAAAGGCAAAGCTTAATTCTTGATTATTTACTAAGTTTTTACAAGCTTAACGTATTATTTTTTCAACGCGTAGGTAAAGGCTCGACTTAAAGCGAAGTTACTATCTTAACTAATCTCATCGCATCTTGAATATTTTGTTAGCTCTGTGAACTTGGTTGAGCTTTATTTGGAATATATGTTGATTTGATGGTGTTTTATGTTTTATAATGTTTAGAAATATTAGGGAGTGATTGGTAATGGTTTTGGATTGATTTTAGGTGTTCCGGACATGTTTTGGGGGCCCTTGCACACTTATTTCGCAACAAGTCAGGCTTGTGTGAATACAAGTAGACAGAATGCCCCAATAAACAATTTCAAGGCACTTGTATCGGCACAAGTCATGGTTGTATGCTGATTGAACGATTTAATGCGGAAACTAGAGATATTGTATCTCTAATAATTAAACTTTCATCCTTTAATGTCCAAAGAGACAAAGTTAGATTATAGATACGACCTCAGAGAAAGTAAATATTGATCTCAGCACACAAAAATGCAAAGGAACAGATACCGTACTGAATCCAAATTGTTGTCAATTAAAGAACATATGTCAATTAAAAAACCAACCAAAGACTGACAAAATGCTTATAAATGTTACATATTCTAGAAATATTATACAACTGCAAAAAGGAACAGATAACGTACTGAATCCAAATTGTTGTTCAAGGCGAATTCCAATGAAGATCAAGCTCAACATGTTTGCAAGCAGATGAATAACACCAGCTTGCAGCCAGATGCAAGTGATAAGCCTCCACACTTGATTGCCATGCACTACCTTGTCCCATTTTAAGGCTCCCAATTTTTCCAATCTGAAGGAGGAGGAGAAAGAACAACATAAAATTACACAACTCGCGATTATCAACGACGACATGGCATTATAAAAAAAAGGGTTGCTAAGCCACAAGGATATAAAATGTTCGACATCATTTACATACTGAATGACAATAGCCAAAACCGAACTTCTACCCAGTTACTATCAGAAACATTAGGATTTGCATTAGACCATACAAAAACAAAAATAAAGCTACAAATCAACTAACTTCATTAACCAGTCCTTGATTTCCAGACAAAGTTCATTACCCAAATTAACAAAGCAACTAACTTAAGTTCCTATAAAACCATTAATCCTTAAATTAACAAAGCAACTAACTTCATTACCCAGTCCATGATTTCCAGACATGCCATTATTTAACAAAGCTCAAATTTGACTCAATTGATAGCTCGACCGAGTTCGAGTCTTTCTTCAAGTAGTTTGCAAGCACCTTTACACCCCTACTATAGACAAAGCAAACCATGACATTTCATATTGAGAATTCCTATTAACGCTAAATGAACAAGGAAGAACAAATCTAATAATAACCTTAAATAGTATCAATCATATCGACACAAATTTCCAATAGAATCAAAATAAATCACAGATTGATATATCCTTTAGCATGATCCAAGGATAATCCTATAGAAGATCAATTGGGAACCTGCAGTTGAATCATCACATAAGAACTTCCTACATGAACAACTTCTAAAAGATACCGTAGTCCATATCTAAAACTTGCAAGCAATTTTTTCCTCTTCTTTAGAATTGAAAGTTGCAAAAGGACCTCAACTTTAATTCCAACCCAATTTCCCATCACATTAAAAAAACACAAAATCGAACAAAATCTCGAAAACCGAGAGACAAGAAAAGAAGTGAAATTTAAAGATAGGGGAACATGATACATACGTATTAGAAGAATGACCAAAGAGAGGATTTTCTTTCAAAGGTTCAAAAGAAAGCTCGCAAGGAACCTAGCCACCCAACCACCTTCAAATCCTCGATTGTCCTTAGGATGCTTTCTTACTTAGGCAATCGATGTGGGTAGCAATGGTGTTAGAAGAAGAAGAAAAGTGGAAATTAGAAAGATGGCTTCCAAGATTAACAACCGAACGAAGAATAAAAGAAGAAGGAAGCTTACCCATCATTTGAAAGCGAAATGGCAAGCGAGAGAGCAACCAAAAAGAAATGAAAAATAAACGGAGCATAAAAGCCAAAAAGAAATGAAAAATAAACGAAGTAACCGTCGAAAAATGGAAATGGAATTGCAACGTACCAATAGCGGTTTCCAGTTCCGAACCAAAATGAAGCTTTCAATAACAGAAATTTGAAGGAATGAAGGAAGGGAGAAGAATGGATGAAGGGAGCTTACTAGATGAAGGGAGAAGAATGCCTGAGAGCTTTAGGAAAATGTCTTACGGAGATTGAATCGGTAAGACAATTTCCCAAAAATTGTAAGGCATTTTCCCGTGTTTTGTAGTTGATTTTCCAAAAGGAAATTTTTTTCCTTCAATCAAACACTGGAAAATGGGGAAAATCAATTCCAGAAAATATTTCCCCTATCAAACAGACAATTACTTTGTTTTATTTCCTCTGTTTTATAGTACCCAAAAGCTCGTAAAGGTTTAAACTTGGTCGGAGCCACATCACACTATCCCTTGGACTTTTCAGTATATAAAGTAAGTTAATTTCGGTATTATAATGGCATGTATAAGTTAAATTGGCCAAATGATGGCATGTAAATGCTTGGTTGGAATTAGCTATTGGTATGACTTGTGTTTGGTATATTTTGATATGTATACATAATTATGATCTAAACATGTTTGATATGTGTGTTTGAAATGGTTAAAGATGGAAAGCATGTAGGACTATTGATGAATGGGTTGTGATAGCATAAATGGTAAAATGTGCCCAAATGCATATATGTGTATTTGGTAAGACACTTGAAAATATGTGATGATATGTCATGCATAAGAATTGGTTTTGACTTGATTTAATTGTTTTGAATTGGCTTGGGAATGTGTTAAAATGATAATGTAACTGCAAGAAAAATTTGGGTGAGAAATAAGGCTTGAAAATGGCCTTATTTTGTCCACATGGACAGAGACACAAGCGTGTGTCTCAACCGTGTGTGACACATGGCCATGTGCACGGGCGTGTGGTTTGGCCGTGTGTCCCCTACAACTTAAAAACTTGAGAAATAGAATGCTTCGAATTGCTCACACGGATAGAGACACGGGTGTGTGTCTCAGTCGTGTGTGACACACGGCCTAGCACACGGGCGTGTGACTTAGCCGTGTGACTTCTGGAATTAATTTTTGAAAATTAAATTATCCATACTACCTAGCACACGGGTGTGTGGCTAGCTGTGTGATCCAAGTCAAAGAGTTACACGGGTATGGACATGGGTTGGGACACGGCCGTGTGCCTCACATCGAATGCCCACACGGCCTAGGACACGAGCGTGTCACTGCTCACACGACTTGACCACTCGGGCGTGTGTCCCCTGTACCCTGGAAAATTTTCCTGAGTTCCCGATTTAGTCCCGACTTGTTTCAAAAGCATAAATTGGACCTCGAGGGTTCATTTAAGGGACAGTATGATTGAATATGATTGGTTTCGGATATGAATAGTAAATAACATGAATAAATTGTATTTGTTCTATAAACTCTATTAATGCTCTGTAACCTTATTCTAGCGACGCATATGGGTTAGGGGTGTTACATTTATTGGTATCAAAGCTAAGGTTTAGCTGAGTCTCAGACTAGCGTAGTAAGTACGAGTTTAGCTATGCATGCTATTATATAATTTGTGATAGTGTGATATCTCCTGACCATTTTAAACATGTTTTTCATATAGTAATGTCATCCAACTGAGCTAAATCTGAGGAAGCTAAGAGCAATGATCAAGCTTCAGTTCAAAGAGCTGTATCCAGTACTAGAAGGCCCGTATCTGAGGGCTGAGGTGAGGAGGCTAAAAAAGTCTTCTTTCAAATGATGAATGAATGATTCATTGAATACTTGAGAACAAATCCTGCTGTACAACAACCTCCCCCTCCTGTCCTTCAACCAGTTCCTGATATGCCACAAGGTACAGAACTTATTAGAACTGGTAAGCCTCCGGTAGATGAAATTCGTAAATATGAGGTAGAAGAATTCAGAGCAACAGCCGAAGATGATCTTGAAAGGGCTGGATTCTGGCTAGAAAACACTATCAGGGTTTTAGATGAATTACCATGTACACCGACTGAATGTCTTAAATGTGTTGTATCTTTGCTAAAAGACTCGGCTTATAAGTGGTGGAATACTCGAGTTTTTAGTGTACTGAGGGAGAATGTTACATGGGAATTTTTCCAGAATAAATTTAAAAGAAGTATATTAGCCAAAGATTCCTTGATCAAAAAAGGAAAGAATTTTTAGAGCTCAAACAGTGGAATATGACTGTATCTGAATACGAGCGGGAATTTGTCAAATTAGGCAAATATGCCAGAGAGTGTATCCAGACTGAAGTTGCCATGTGTAAACGGTTTGAAGAGGGATTAAATGACGACATTAAGCTATTAGTTGGGATTTTGGAATTAAAATAATTTATGGTAATGGTTGATCGAGCTCATAAAGCTGAAGAGTTGTGTAAAGAAAAGAGACCAGCTGAAATTGGGGCCCGAACTCCTAATAAAAGATTTATGGGAAAGTCACAATCATCGGCTTCAAAGGAATCAAAGAAATACCGTGATTGTTAAGTCATATTTGTGGGGTATTCTGGAAAAGACCGAGGCTCTCAACGCTCTAATCCAAAATCTCTGGTCCCATCAGTAGCAAGTGCCGGGAGTGATGGAAATCCCAAACCCAGATGTAAACATTGTAATAAATTTCATTTTGGTGAGTGCCGCATGAGAAGCGGAGCCTGTTTTTGATGTGGTTCTCTTGACCACTATCTCAAAGATTGCTAGGAAAGGATTGAAAAAGATACTATTCAGACTTCAAGGCCGAGCAACCATGCCTCGAGAGGTAGAACACCTTGTAACCCCGATAATATGAGTGAAAATCGAGGTTCAAGAAAAGATTCAACTGCCAAATCTGAAGCACGAGCACCGGCAAGGACATACGTTATTTGTGCAAGAGAAGACGCTTCTGCACCAAACGTCATTACTGGTACTTTTTCCCTTCTTGATACTGATATTGCTACTTTGATTGATCATGATTCAACATATTCATACATATGTATGAATTTAGTATCTGTTAAAATTTTATCTGTTGAATCCACTGAATTCATGGTTAAATTTTCAAACCCCCTAGGTCAATCTATGATGGTAGATAAAATTTGTAAAAATTGACCATTAATGGTACGGGGTTATTGTTTCTCGGCTGATTTGATGTTACTGCTATTTGATGAATTTGATATGATTCTGGGCATAAACTGGCTTACTCAGCATGATGCAGTGGTAAATTGTAAACAAAAATATATTGTATTAAAATGTCAGAATGATGAATTGCTCCGTATTGAATCTGATAAACTGGATGGTTTGTCTAATGTGATATCAGCTGTGTCAGCACAGAAATATATCAGGAAAGGGTATGATGCCTATCTTACATATGTATTAGACACTAAATTATTCGAATCGAAGATTAAGTCAGTGCCGGTTGTTTGTGAATTTCCTGACGTGTTTCTAGACGGATTACCCAGATTACAGCCAGCCAGAGAGGTGGAATTTTTTATAGATCTTGTTTCAGGAACAACACTGATATCTATAGCACATTACAGAATGACCCCTATAGAGTTAAAAGAATTGAAAGCACAATTGCAACAATTAACTGACAGAGGTTTTGCTCAACCTAGTTCTTCACCTTGGGGTGCACCGGTTTTGTTTGTTAAAAAGAAAGATGAATCTTTGAGACTATGTATTGATTACCAGCAGCTTAACAAAGTCACTATTAAGATTAAGTATCCATTGCCTCGTATTGATGACTTGTTTGATCAGTTGAAAGGTGCCACTGTATTTTCAAAGATTGATTTTCGTTCCAGTTACTATCAGTTACGGGTGAAAGATTCAGATGTGCCAAAGACAACCTTCAGAACCAGGTACAAGCACTATGAGTTTCTTGTGATGTCATTCAGCTTGACTAATACACCTACGGTGTTCATGGATTTAATGAATAGAATTTTCAGATCGTATCTGGATAGATTTGTTCTGGTGTTTATTGATGATATTTCGGTAATACTCCCGAGATGAAAATGAACATGCAGATCATTTGAGAGTTGTGTTGTAAACTCTGTAGGAGAAATATTGTATGCTAAATTCAATAAATGTGAATTCTGGCTTCAGGAAGTTGGTTTTCTGAGACATATAGTATCTGCTGAAGGTATTAGAGTTGATCCGAGTAAAATTTTAGCTACTGTTAATTGGAAGCCACTGAAAAATGTGTCTGAAGTTAGAAGTTTTCTGGGGTTAGCCAGTTATTATCGGAGATTTGGAAGTGAAATTCGAATGGACTGATAAATGTCAGCAGAGTTTTAACAGATTAAAAATTTTGTTGATTGAAGCACTCGTATTAGTTCAACCTGAATCAGGTAAAGAATTTGTAATTTATAGTGACGTGTCATTAAATGGTTTAGGATAGTACGCAAACAAGAGTCAGCACATAGACTCACCTAACAACCACAAATAGCAACTTAAACTCCAGATCCAACAATGAGCTGCAACAAACACTGCTAATAAAACAGAAGAACATAATTAAAACTCATTCTTAACCTTTACCATCATCATAAACCTAAAAATCCTCACATAAAACCTTATTTCTTCATCTTACTATTCATGCACTTATTCAAACATAATCTTTCATAACTTTAACATACAGAGCCACAATACTTACCTTGACATAGAGTAGTCACTAACAAAAATCTCGATTTGCAACTCCAACTTAGAGTGAAGGTAAACTTTAGGTTTTTTTAATATTTAGATAGTAGTGCTTCTTGAAGATGAAAGAAGAAAACTCCCTCTTTTTTTTACCTAATTATCTATTAATATAATCTAAGTCCTTATTAGAACTTGATAAGTGTCACATCCCTACTAAATTGTCTTTTCCAAAGGTTTATAACTTTCCAAGAAACCTAATTGATTACCCCTTATTCTAACTATCCAGACACATATTCAGTTGGTTCCTAATCCTTACAACTTAACTTGCATAGTGCTACAAACCAAAAAGGGTACAAATCCTCTCCTCATGCGTGAACTAAAACCACATAATTTTTTTATTTATCTGATACTCTACTCTAATCAACATAGGAATTGTAATATTAGACTGCCATTAACTTACACACTTAAGGCAATTGTCCACTCTATAAGCCAAGAGATATTTATGGGCGGATACCACTCCACCAATTAAACTATTTCAAGCTACACATCAAACCTTTTACCCGCCAGAACTGATGTGTTACAATTGTTAGGAATAAATTCTCTCAATTTTTGATAGAATAACAATCTCTCAAAGTTGTGTAAATAAATATACCGGTGCCATCTATTTGTAATGAGAGAAGGTAGAACCCTTGTTGAATTGTGGACATTTATTTCAAATAGAAAAACAACTTCCTAGTCCAACTAGGAAAGGCAGAGGGGCTATTAAGGTATGCTTCCCATCATATGTATTATAATGGGGACTCGGGCAAGTCCAATTACGAGTACTTCCTAGACCTTTTGATCGAGTACTCTTTAATGTGATCCAACTCAATTCGATTTCTCTATTTCCTTGAATAAACTTTAATATTCTATATTAAACAATTTTTTCATCTCTATTTTATCTCCAATAAAATTTTGACGATTTTACCCTTAGTAAAATTTCGATAAAATATGTTCAATATTTTTTAACTTAACATGTTCACTATGACCGAATGGTTTATTTTCATTTTCGGGATTCAAACCATCTCAAAAACATAAATTCATTTTTCTGATGATTTTTAAGTAATCCATATAAAATTGCAAATGGATCATTTTTATTTTCATTTCTATTTCTTGGAATGCTACATTCATTTTCAAATGATTCCATTTTTTCCATTGCGAAAAAAAAAACATAATCATTCTTGAATATATTTCATTTCTCTTTTCTTATTCATTCTGTTCATTTCTATTCAAACTCGCAATTCATTTATGGTTTCAGCAAGCTTGCGAAGGGACCGATTGGACATATGTAATTAGGGCTCAAATGATTTATAAGTTCTGGCTTTTCTCCTATTAATTATAAACTCATTTAGTCATTAAGTTAGTCCACTATACTATCGTGACTGAGTTTTCCCTAACGACATACCATTACGAAAGCAACTACTCAATGCTCATCCAATGATGTTGTCATAATCGTGTTACCCTCGTAAGATATTATTGATCTCTTTGGGATAATATCTACTATCCCAATATGATCCTATCTTATCTCATGGTAATCTTTACATCTTCCTTCATGAAAAGTCAATCACTATCAAATAGTGATCAAGTCACAAAGACGAACAACCCGTGGCCATGTTTACTTTTCATCAACCATGAAATGCCTATGAGAGGATATCATTTACCCATGTCTCAGGCTATGAATTCCACTACTGTGAATGACACTACATACTGCAGAAGTCGTACACCCAATGCACTAGCTTTCGGTTCCTTATTTATTTGAACTCAGGCTTTTACTTACATCAAAATGTACAAGTCACACATACATAGTCAACAACCTACTCAGGATTTAGGTATGTTACACTATCAATGTCAAAAGTGAATAAATCTATAAACAGATTCAAGATCTATTCTGCTTGGGTCCTGTTCGATGTACTATCAGCCCAGTCAGCAACATCCATGTCTCTATCTTCTAGAAGTCATCCGCTTCGATGCCCAAGACAAGGAATCTCCCTAATTGGACTTGGTAGACAACATACTATTCTTTCAATCAGTTTGCTTATTTTCGATTAGACTAAGGACATGTTTAGGTTCGTCTACTAATACAAGTTGTCTTTTCGTATCACGATCCGACCACGTAATACCGCTTAATATTAGTTAAACATTAGACAACCAATGAGCAAGAATTGCTTACATTTTTCTTTGCTTGGAAAAACCATTTAAGGGCAATTTATACAAAGTATATTAATTTAATTAATAAATTTATTTTATTAACCAATCTGTTCAAAAAAAATTACAAGTGGTTATTGATGAAAATAATACACTTAGGGCACTAGATCCAACAAGAATAGCAGACTTCAGGAGGATGAAGCTAGAAATGTAGGCAAAACTATAAGCGGGTAAGATTCTTAACCTTTTTGTGTACTTAAGAGTTAAGAAATAAAGTTATGGAGATTCAGAACTATTTTCAGGGTTGTGTATGTTATTAAAGTTTAAGCTTTTAAGATGAACCATAAGTTTAACCAGTATATTTTTGGTTGCAAGCTACTGCCTGGAAAATGGAAGCTCTAGTGTTTGAGAGAAGGACTAAGCTATAAGAACGATAAGGTTTCAGGTGAGTTCTAGACTTCAAACCCACTGTTATGGCTTACGATGTTTAAGCATGCCATGTTAGCATAAGCACAAAGCATGGTGAGATGTACATGTATTTGCATGATTGTAAGTAAACCCTAAGGGAATAAATGAAGTTAGGATGGGAATGAGGAGAGAACCTATTAAATATTGCCTCAGGCGAAGCTCTGGACCTTGTAAAATGAGAACACTGCGGTGTTTGAACATCAATTTTAGGTAGTGTAAAGGAGGTAATGGGAGGAGGATTCGGGTAAAATGAAATAATGGAATGGTATTTATCATGACGACGATATTGATTGGTCCTTCGGGGTAACATCGTGATGATGATATATGGCATAAGACCATAGATAAAAGAGACTATTGTATTATGGTGTGAAGTACGTAGCATAAGGGCATTGATTAAAGATGTCAGGGCAGCATGGTATAAGGTATAAGGTATATGATGTAAGACCATAGATGAAAGACGTTATAATAGTTAGGTATGATGAGTAAGACCATAGATGAAATACAACATGACAACATAATGTAATATACCAGAATGGCGGAGCGATATCATACCATGGATGAAAGACTCCATTGCATCTATAGAGTAAGTCCACTAGGACAATAAACACGGAGCAAAGTAAGTCGACCGAGACAGAAAACACGAGGTAAGTCCACTGGGATAGTATACATAAAATAAATAGTCTGCTCGAATAATAAACACAGAATAGATAGTCCACCAGGATAGAAAACACAAGGTGAGTTCGTACGGAAGCATGGGAAACCACGGGAAACCACACAAGTGGAAGAAGAGTTAAAGGAAGGTGTAAGTAATGGCAAGAGAAACTTGAAGAATCCTCTAAAAGTGGTAAAAGTGTTAAGGATAGACATGGAAGCTGACGATGTAACACCCCTAACCTATATTCGTCGCCGAATCAAAGTTACAGAGCATACCGAAATATACAGAACAAATACAGAAATTTCATATTTTTTAACATTCATGTCAGAAATTATTCACAAAGTCCCTTATTTGAGCCCTCGAGGGCCGAATTATACATTAGAAATAAGTCAAGACTAACCGGGTACTCAGAGAATTTTTCGTAAAATCTCAAAATTTTCCAAAATGCAAGGGACACATGCCCGTGTGGTCAGGTCGTGTGGCTCACACGGCCATGTAACACGCCCATGTCCCAGGCCGTGTGGCCATTCGAAATAAGGCACACGACAGTGTCCTAGCCCATGTCCGTACCCATGTAACTCTCTTACTTGGGTCTCACGACCAAGTCACACGCCCATGTGCTAGGCCGTGTGTAAGTGCAAGGGTCACACGGCCAAGCCACACACCCGTATGCCAGACCGTGTGAAAAATTCTGAGCATTCTGTTTTAAATGTTAAAGATGCAGGGGACATACGGCCAAAATACATGCCCGTGTGGTAGGCCGTCTGTCATACACGGCTGAGACACAAGCCCGTGTCTCTGCCTGTGTGGACGAAATAAGGCCATTTTCAAGCCTTATTTCTCACCTATTTCGGAACAGTGATTTCGAGACCACAAATTCAATTTCTGAAGAAGAATTATTTTTATATTATTTTATGATCTAAAGCATGAGAATAATGTCGTATGAAAATTTCGTAAAGAAATTTTACCGATTACATGTTTAATTTAATAAAGGACCAAATTGCACAAAGTGCAAAAGTTGAGTTCTAATAGCTAAAAGGATTAAATAGCTATGGAATTCAAAATTTGAGGTCCTTATATGGCAAATAGACCATTAAAAATGCTTAGTGGTTAAGGATGATGATTCATCCATGGAAAATAAAATAAAGAAAAAGATGAAATTGGAAAGTGAAATAATAAAAGATGATAAATGAAAAAATAATAAAAATATCATCATTTATATCATCTTTCCCAAATTAAAAGCATGGAACCCTATCCATGGAAACCTAAGCTCAAGCCAACTTTTTTTGCCTGATTAGGTAAGTATTCTTGGCCGTTTTTAATGATTTTTATATTTTTGAGATCGTAATAGCTTAATCTAGCTATCTCGGGGATTAATTTGTAAAGTTATCAAGGTACTAAGGTTTTTCCATGGATTAACATAGATGAATTATGAAGTTTTATGGTAGAAAATGAAAGGTTGTTAATAGATAAACAACTTTTGTAAAGGGAATTTTGATGAAAAATTGATTTAAGGACTAAATTGAGAAGATGTAAAATTCATGAAAAAATTTTGAATTTCATGAAATACATGGGCTGTAAATTTTACATGTAAAAAACGACTAGGCTTGAAATAAGGATTAAATTTCCTGAATTTAATTTTCTGAGCCTAGGGATGAAATCGTCATTAATTAAAAGTTTAAGGGAAAAATTGTAATTTTGCCTAAGATGTGAATTGAATTGAAATGAATATGAATTAATGTTAAATCCATTCATATAGATTCAGATAGACCAAATTTAGAGTTAGAACGAGGAAAACAGAAAATATCGGATTAGTAGATTTTACGTACACGAACATTTGTCGAGGTAAGTTCGTGTAACTTAATTGTGTATATTTATATGCTTGAATTGAATGTTGTGTATGTGAATTGTATAAATTCCAAATATATGAAATTTATTACATATCTGACAAAGCTCGATAAATATTAAATTCCGTTTGAATAAACGAATTCGATGGATATAGGATTTCCTGATTGGTTGTGGTCTTGCATGTGTTGCGAACACACCACAACTCCTATGAGCATTCCGTTATAAGCCCTCTCGAGATTCCTGTTTTATGGTTCCTGCGAGCATCCTGATCGGTAGTAATCTTGCATGTTGTTGCGGACTACTGTAGCACTTTGTGAGAGTCCTATTATATGATCGGTTCTAATCTTACATATATTGCGGACACAAATGTAGCTCTTTATGAGCGTCTTGATATGGCTGGCTTGAACTTCCCGATATATGGCTATCCAGAGCTCCTGGTTAAAGGCTGTTCGTAAGCTTCCTGATTAAAAGTTCTTTGTGAACTTCATGATTATGGCTCTTATGAGTTTCCTATTATATAGCCCAGATAAGCTTCTTGATAGGCTCTTTGTAAGCGTCCCGATTAACGTATATTTGTGAGCTTCCTGTTGTATGGCTTGATAGAGGATTTCCTAATTATGTTCTTTAAAGAGAACTCCTGAATATGAATTGATGGATTTCTGATTTCTACACTTTGAGTGTACTACCTGTGTATTCATTGATGTTTTCAATGATTTAACGGGCAAAATTCTGACATGAGAAAATATGAACATGAAATAAATTAATGCGTGTATTTGCCTGAAATACATGAAAATAATGATACATGATATATGGAAATACGAGATGGTAATAGATGAACATGGAATTTTTTTGATGAATATGTTCATCCAGGATTATAAATTTGTACACTTTGAGTGTATTACCCGTGTGACATTAACATTTCAAATGATTTGTATATGTTATATGAATACATGATGTGGAAAGTATATGTACATGGAAATCTAATTATTGTTGAGCCCATACATGCTTCTTGATATTTATATGAAATATATGACTAACAAGGGTGATGAGGATATGTGTTAGGGCTCGTGATCAAGTTGATTGAATGTGCCTTGTATGTTTATATTGAATTTAAATGAGTGGTAAGTTAATTACCATGTTATACGAACTTACTAAGCATTTCATGCTTACTCTGTTTTATTTTTCCCTGTTCTATAGTAATTTGGAGGCTCGTTGGATTGGAAGCTTGGCAGAGATCACTCACACTATCCATCAGCCCATTTTAGTATATATATGTGATAAATAAATTATGGTTATAATGGCATGTATAGGTTAATTCACCAATATCGGCATATAAATGTTTTAATTGTAACTAGCCATTTGATTGGCTAGTGATGGATATGTTTGGTACGTGATTGAAATGATTCATTTAAGCTAGTATGTGACATGATAATAAATTATCATTTGAGGTGCCTAAAGGCACATTGGTTGAATGTTTGTATTGTATTATGAATAAGTAAAAATGTTGGTGTAGGTGGAAGACAAAAATAGGGTGAGAAATGTGGCTTAGAAAATAGACTATTTTCGTCCACACGGGCAAAGACAAAGATGTGTGTCTCAGCCGTGTATGACACACGGCCTAGCATAGGGGCATGTGATCTAGCCGTGTGTCCTCTGCATCTTGAAAAAATTAAGAAACAGAATGCTCAGAATTGATCACACGGCCTGGCATACGGAAGTGTGACTTGGCCGAGTGACCCAAGTCAAAGAGTTACACAGCCTGAGACACGGGCGTGTCCCTTGGCCGTGTGGCTAACCACACGGGCGTGTGTCCCCTGACCTAAGCAAAATTTTAATATTTTCTGAAAAAAATTTAGTATTCAATTTAGTCCCGGCCTGATTCTAATGTATATTTTGGGCCTTGAGGGCTCATATAAGGGACATTATGATTGATTTCTGATATGAATGCTATAAGACATGAATTATCTGTTTATCTTATCTGTAAATTTTGGTAATGCCCCGTAACCCTGTTTCGACAACAGATACAAATTAGGGGTGTTATAGAGCTTCCAAATTACTCTAAAATAGGAAAAATAATATAGGGTAAGCATATTATGCTTAGTAAGTTCATATAATGAGAAATTAACTTACCATTCATATATATTTAAAGTAAGCATGCAAAATTCACCCAAAAAAATTTAGCAAATTGCCTAAACACATATAATCTCAAGAAACATGTTAGTCATGTACTTCATGTAAATATCAAGAATCAAAGATGAGCTCATCATGTAAAAATTTTCATATACATATGCTTTCCACATCATACATCCATATGACATGTACATTTCCATAATAATTCATCTCAAATTCGGATTATTTCATGTCAGAACTTTGCCCGTTGGATTTATTAGAAATATCGATGGATACATAGGTAGTACACTTGAAGTGTAAAAAATGTAATTCATCAATTCATATTCGGGAGTGCTCGTTAAAGCACATAATCGAGAAGCCCTCTCTCGAGTCATATAATGGGAAGCTCATATGAGTCATGTAATAGGAAGCTTATCCAAGTTTTATAACAGAAAGCTCATAAGAGCCATAATCAGGAAGCTCATACAAGCCAATAACGGGAAGCTCCTGATAACAATATATCGAGAAGTTCAAGCGAGCTATATCAGGAAGCTCTGGAGAGCCATTAATCAGGAAGCTCACAAAGAGCCATATCACGGGACGCTCATAAGAGTTGCGGTCTGTCCACAACGCATGCAGGATTACAACCGATCGAAATGCACTGAAGAGCTATTATCGGAAAGCTAGCAAGAACCATATAACGGGAAGCTCTAGAAGGCTAATAACGGGATGTTCTTTCGAGTTGTGGTGTGTCCGAAACATATGCAGGACCACAACCAAAATGGGAAATCCTGTATCCATCGAATTTCATCTATTCAAACGGGACTAAACGTTTATCGGGCCTTATCGGATATATATAATCAATTTCATAGCAATAGCAATTACAAAATTCACATATACAACATTCAAATCCAACATATATATATATACACAAATTAGTTACATGAACTTACCTTTACAAGTGTTCGTCGATTTGTTGTTTACTAATCTGACACTTTTTGTTTTCCTCCATCTAATTCTGTATTTTTCCAATCTACATCTATACGAGTAAATTTAACTTAATTTAATACAAATCATATTCAATTCAATTCACATCTTAGGCAAAATTATCGTTTTGCCCCTATACTTTTAATTAATAATGGTTTTGTCCCGAGGCTCGAAAAAATGAAATTCATGCAATTTAACCCTTATTCCAAGCCTAACCAATTTTTACATGTAACATTTGCAGCCCATGTATTTCATAAAATTCAAAATTTTTCTATTAATTTTACATATTTACAATATAGTCCCTAAATCACAACTTCATAAAAATTCACTTTACAAAAATAATTTATCTATCAACAACCTTTCATTTTCTACCATAAATTTCATAATTCATGCATATTCATCCATGGCATAACTCTGGTACTTTGATAATTTTATAAATTAATCCTCGAGATAGCTAAATTAAGCTTTTACGATACCGAAAACATAAAAATTACTAAAAACGAGATAAGAATTCATACCTAATTGAGCCAAAATAACTTGCTTGAACTAAACACCCAAGAATTAGGGTTTCCATGTCTTTTAATTGAGAAAGATGATATAAAATGATGATATTAGATATTTATTTTATTTATCATCTTTTATTTATTTACTTTCCAATTTAGTCCTTTTCTTTTCTTAAATTTCCATGAATGAATTATCATACTTATCTACTAACTCCTTTTAATGGTCTATTTACCATATAAGGACCTCCAATTTTGAATTTCATAGCTATTTGATCCTTTTATCAACTTTTTCATTTTATGCAATTTGTTCCTTTTATAAATTAAACATGTAATCGGTAAAATTTCCTAACGAAATTTTTATAAGATATTTCTATCATATGATAGACCATAAAATAATTTTAAAATAATTTTTCTTAGGGACTCAGATTTGTGTTCCCGAAACCACTGTTCTGATTTTAAAATAATTTTTCATTACAACTCTCCCCCTTAAAGAATTTTTGTCCTCGAAAATCTTACCAATAAAGAGGTTTGGATATTGCTTCCTCATTGTTTCCTCCGGTTCCCAGGTAGCTTCTTCTAATCCATGTTGTTGCCAAAGAACTTTTACTAAAGCTACCTTTTTATTTCTTAACTATTTCGTTTCACGTGTTAGAATTTTGATCGATTCTTCATTGTAAGTCATATCAAGTTGAATCTCGACATCTATAGGAGAGATAACATGTGAAGGGCCTGACCGATACCGTCGTAACATAGACATGTGAAAAATATTATGAATCTTTTCTAATTCTGGTGGTAGTGCTAATCGATACGCAATAGGTCCGATTTTTTCAATAACCTCATATGACCCAATAAACCGCAGACTCAATTTGTCTTTACGGCCAAACCGAAGAACTTTCTTCCAAGGTGATACTTTCAAGAATACCTTGTCACCCACTTGGAATTCTACTTCTTTTCGTTTAATATCCGCATAGGATTTCTGACGATCAGAAGCTGTTTTCAAGCTATCTCGGATTACTTTTACTTTTTTCTTAGTTTCACGGATCAGATCAACTCCATGTATCTTTTTTTCACTAAGTTCAGTCCAATACAATTGAGTTCTACATTTGCATCCATATAAAGCTTCATACGATGTCATCTTAATGCTTGACTGATAGTTGTTATTATATGTGAATTTCACTAAAGGCAAATATTTTTCCCAATTGCCTTCGAATTCCAAAATACAGCACGGAAGCATATCTTCAAGAATCTGAATCACACGGTCAGACTGACCATCAGTCTGAGCGTGAAATGCAGTACTGAAATGCCATTGAGTACCCAGAGCTTCTTATAATTTATTCCAGAATCGAGATGTGAATCGTGGATCTCTGTCAGAAATAATAGAAATTGGCACACCATGCAGCGTGACAATCCCAGAAACAAATAAATCAACCAATTCGTCAAGTGAGAAATCCATATGTACTGGAAAAAAAATGTGCAGACTTTGTCAAGCGATCAACGAATACCCAAACGACATCTTTCTTTTTCGGAGATAGGGGTAATCCCAATACAAAATCGATAGTAACTCTATCTCATTTTCATTCTGGTATCGTAAATGGTTGTAATAATTCTGAAGGTACCTGATGTTTAGCTGTAACTTGCTAACATATCAAACATTTAGATACAAATTCAGAAATACCGCATTTCATTCCCGACCACCAGTACATCTTCTTCAAATCATTATACATTTTATTATTCCCTTGGTGAACAGACATAATACCATTATGAGCTTCATTCAAAACCTTCTGTATAAACTTTGAATTCTTTGGAACACAAACTCTGCCTCTGAATAACAGACAGTCATCAAGTCCAATCTAAAATTTTGAATCAGAAGTCGATTCACACTATACCCGTTTAGCTTGTAAATCATTATCACTTTTCTGAGCTTCGCAGATCTGCTATAGAAATGTCGGCTTAGCTTTTAACTCAGCTATGATTGAGCCATCATCAGACAATGTTAATCGAGCATTCATCGCTCGCAAGGTAAACATAGATTTTTTACTTAGAGCATCAGCATCTACATTTGCTTTTCCCGGATGATAGTCGATAACATAATCGTAGTCTTTTAACAGTTCAAGCCACTTGCGTTGTCTCAGATTCAAATATTTTTACGATATTAACTACTTTAAACTTTTATGATCGGTGAATATATGACACTTTTCATCGAACAAATAGTGTCGCCATATTTTCAGTGCAAATACAATAGCTGCTAATTCAAGATCATGTATCGGGTAATTCTTTTCATGTGGCTTAAGCTGTCTAGAAGCATAGGTTGTTACTTTACCTTCTTGCATCAAAACACAGCCTAAGCCATTCAATGATGCATCACTGTAAATCACAAATTCCTTACCCGATTCAGGCTGAACCAGAACTGTTGCTTCGGTCAACAGAGCTTTCAACCGATCAAAAATTTGCTGACATTTATCGGTCCACTTAAATTTTACATCTTTCTGTAATAATCGTGTCATTAGAAAAGCTATCATCGAAAATCCTTATACAAATCTCTGATAGTAATCAGCTAATCCCGGAAAACTTATGACTTTAGACAGATTTTTCGGTGGCTTCCAATTAACAATAGCTAAAATTTTACTCGGATCAACTCTAATACCTTCAATCGATACTATATGTCCAAGAAAAATAACTTCTTGAAGCCAAAATTCACATTTGCTAAATTTAGCATACAACTATTTTTCACGCAGAGTTTGCAGAACAATTCTCAAATGATCAGCTTGTTCTATTTTATCTCGAGAATATACCAGAATATCATCAATAAATACCACCACAAATCTATCTAGATACGGTCTGAAAATTTTTTTCATCAGATCCATAAATACTGCAGGTGCATTTGTTAAGCCAAATGGCATTACAAGGAACTCATAATGCCCATACTTGGTTCTAAAGGCTGTTTTTTGTACATCTGAGTCTTTCACTCCTAACTGATAGTAGCCAGAACAAAGATCAATCTTTGAAAATACTGTAGCACCTTTCAACTGATCAAACAAATCATCAATGCGGGGAAGTGGATATTTATTCTTGATTGTAACCTTATTGAGTTGTCGGTAACCAATACATAGTCTCAGGGATCTATCCTTTTTCTTAAAAAACAAAATTGGTGCACCCATG
Organism: Gossypium raimondii; assembly: GCF_025698545.1. Lineage (NCBI taxonomy): Eukaryota > Viridiplantae > Streptophyta > Magnoliopsida > Malvales > Malvaceae > Gossypium > Gossypium raimondii. Next base: position 29,400,091 of record NC_068571.1, on the reverse strand, counting down.
GTGAGAAATTAGGTCAAGCAAAGCCTCTGTCAATCAGTTCTTACAACTATGCTTTTAACTCTGTTAATTCAGTAGGAGTCATTCTGTAGGGTGTTATAGATATCGATGTTCTCTTCGGAACAAGATCGATAGAAAATTCTACTTCTCTGACCGGTGGTAATCTGGGTAACCCTTCTGGAAATACATCCGGATACTCATAGACTACTGGCACTAACTTTATCTTTGACTTAGATACTTTAGTGTCTAACACATAGGCAAGATAAGCATCATAACCCTTTCTGACATATTTCTGTCATGACATGGATGATATCACATTAGACAACCCATTCAAATTATCATATTCAATACGAATCATTTCACCATTCGGGCATTTCAACACAATGTACTTTTGTTTGCAATTTACTATGGCTGCATGCAAAGTTAACCAATCCATACCCAAAATCATACCAAATTCATCAAATGGAAATAACATTAAATCAGTCGAAAAATAGAAACCCCATATCATTAACGGACAATTCTTACAAATTTTATCTACCATCACATGCTGGCCTAGAGGGTTTGATACTTTAACCACGAATTCAGTGGACTCGACAGGCAAATTTTTATTATTCACTAAATTTCTGCAAACATATGAATGTGTTGAACCAGGATCAATTAAAGCAATTATATTAGTATCAAAAAGAGAAAAAGTACTAGTAATAACATTAGGTGCAGAGGCATCCTCATGTGCACGAATAGCATATGTCATTGCTGGTTTACCTCCACATCTTTCTCAGGCCTTTCTATGCAGTCTCTAAGATAGTGGTCAAAAGAACCACATCTAAAACATGCTCCGCTTCTCATGCGGCACTCACCAAAATGGAATTTATTACATTGTTTACACCTAGGTTTGGTGTTTCTGACACTACCTGCACTTGCTACAGATATAGCCTGAGATCTTGAACTAGAATATCGGGTGCCTCTGCCTCTTTCGGAGTATCCTGCAGATGTAGTAGAACGATCATGGTATTTCTTTGATTTCTTTGAAGCTGACTGTTGTGACTTCTCTATAAATCTTTTACTTGAATTTATGGCTTCCATCTCGGCTTGTTTCTTTTCTTTGCTGAGCTATTCAGCTTTATATGCCCAATCGACTAATACCATAAATTCTTTTAATCAATGAATCCTAACTAACAATTTTATATCTTCATTCAGACCTTCTTCAAATCGCTTACACATGGAGATTTTAGTCGGGATCCATTCTCTAGCATACTTACTCAGTCAAAAAAATTCTCTTTTATATTCGGATACCGTCATATGCCTTGTTTAAGCTCTAAAAATTCCTTCCTTTTCTAATCCAGGAATCTCTGCGGATATACTTCTTTTTAAATTCAGTTTGGAAAAATTCTCATGTGACCTTTCTTTCGGTACAACAGAAACTAATGTGTTCCACCATTGGTAAGCAGAATCTTTTAGCAGAGATACATCACATTTCGAACATTCAGCTAGTGTGCAAGATAATTCATTCAAAACTCTGATAGTGTTTTCTAGCCAGAATTCAGCACTTTTAGGATCATCTTCACGGTAGCTCTGACATTTTCTGCCCTATATCTACGGATTTTATCAATAAGTGACTTACCAAGTCTAATAAGTTCTGTACCTTGTGGCATTTCAAAAACTGGTTGAGAGACAAGAGGGGGTGGAGGTCGTTGCACAGCCAGATTTGTTCTTACGATATCTGTAAATCATTCATTCATCATTTGGAAGAAGACTTCTTTAGCCTTTCCTCCTAGGCCCTCAGATACGGGCCTTCTACTACTTGAAGTCGCTCTTTGAACTGAAGCTTGAGCATTGCTCTCAGCTTCTTCAGATTCAGCTCGATTGGATGACATTACTATATGAAAAACATGTTTAAAATGGTCAGGAGATATCACACTATCACAAGTTATATAATGGCATGTATAGCTAGACTTGTATATGTTATGTTAGTCCGAGAATCGGCTAAACTATAGCTCTGATACGAATAAATGTAACACCCCTAACCCATATCCGTCGCCAAAATTGGGTTACAGAGCATTACCGGAATATACAGAACAAATACAGACATTTCATATTATTTAACATTCATGTCAGAAATTATTCACAAATTCCCTTATATGAGCCTTCAAGGCCCGAAACATACATTAGAAACAGATCGTGACTAAACCGGGTACTCAGAGAATTTTCCACAAAATCTCAAAATTTTCCAAGGTGTAGGGGACACACACCCATGTGGGCCACGCCCATGTTCAAGGCCGTGTGGGCATTCGAAATAAGGCACACGGTTGTGTCCCAGCCCGTGTTCGTACCCTTGTAACTCTCTGACTTGGGTCACACAACCAAGTCACACACCCATGTGTTAGGCCGTGTGTAGGTGCAGGGGTGACACGGCCAAGCTATATGCCCGTGTGCTAAGCTGTGTGAAAAATTCTGAGCATTCTGTTTTAAATTTTAAAGATGCAGGGGACAAAAGCCAAAACACACACCCGTGCCGTAGGCTGTGCGGGGCCCGAGGCAATTCCAGATCTTGACCTCCACGACTTTCCCCCCGACATTTCCCCGGCCGAATCCGCTCAATTAGAACGCGAAACGGAAGAAAATGCCCGGGAATGTGATCGCTTACACAATGAGATATTTCAAAAAACTAAAGAAATAGCTCGGGCGGCGGGAGTGGACGATAATCAAAAACTGGAGAAAATCGTCGACGCGGTCAAGTTTCTTTCCGACGTGGAGGACTTGGCCGAAGAGGCGCGAATCCCCTATCTCCATGAGTTCAAAGCCAAGATCTCGAACCAAGAAACTTGGTTCGAGATCGATAAGGAAATGAAACGCTGGGGGGGGCGTGGCCTCTGAAACCCAAAAGCGGCAGAATGGAATGGAAAAGGGGTGCTTCGGATCGGGAGTAATCACTAGTTTTAGGGCGAAAATCGGGGGGAAGGACAAATTTTCAAGAAGATCTCGGGCTCGATCTGGTTTAGTATCAAGGTGATTCTGTTTTTGTTCCTATATTGAGACACAAGGCCATGTCTCTACCCGTCTGGACGAAATAAGGCCATTTCCAAGCCATATTTCTCACCCATTTGGTCTTCCACCTACACTAACATTTTTGCACATTCAAAAGTCAATCCAAGTCATTTAAACTAACCAAAATCCATATATCATCATTTCTCATCATTCAAATTTACCATATTAATGAAAACATCTATTTGCTTACTTATACCAACTATACTATCTCATCTCATACATCAATATGTCTATAACTTATCCATCACTCAAGCAAATCAAACACAGCAAACATGAAGAAGCCACACAAATATATATTTAAGAAAAGTATGTCCAACTCAAGCCATTCCAATGGCTATTTATAACCAAAACATATATTTGCCATCAATGTCCCAATTGAACCTATACATGTCATTATACCAAAATTTAGTTTGTTACATATATCGAAATGGGCCAAAAGATAGTGTGATGATGCTTCGACTAGCTTTCAACCACTTCGAGCTTTCGAATTACTATAAAATAGGAAAAAGAATACAGGGTAAGCATATTACGCTTAGTAAGTTTGTATAACGAGAAATTAACTTACCATTCATATATATTTAAAGTAAGCATGCAAAATTCATCCAAAGAAAATTTGGCAAATTTCCTAAACACATATAATCTCAAGAAACATGTTAGTCATGTACTTCATGTGAATATCAAGAATCAAATATGAGCTCATCATGTAAAAAATTTCATATACATATGCTTTCCACATCATATATCCATATAACATGTACATTTCCATAATAATTTATCTCAAATTCAGATTATTCCATGTCAGAACTTTGCCCATTGGAGTTATTAGAAATATCGATGGATACACAGGTAGTACACTTGAAGTGTACAAACTGTAATTTGTCAATTCATAGTCGGGAGTGCTCGTTAAAGCACATAATCAGGAAACCCTCTTTCGAGCCATATAACGGGAAGCTCATATGACCCATGTAACAGGAAGCTTATCCGGGTTGTATAACAAGAAGCTCATAAGAGGCATAATCGGGAAGCTCATAAGAGCCAATAATAGGTAGCTCCGGAGAGCCATTAACGGGAAGCTCTTGATAACCATATATCGGGAAGTTCAAGCAAGCCATATCAGGAAGCTCCAAAGATCCATTAAATCAGGAAGCTCATAAAGAGTCATATAACGGGACACTCATAAGAGCTGCAGTGTGTCCAAAACACATGCAGTATAACAACCAATCGGGATGCTCCGAAGAGCTATTAGCGGAAAGCTCGCAGGAACCATATAACTGGAAGCTCGAGAGGGCTAATAACGGGATGCTCTTTCGAGCTGTGGTGTGTCCGCAACATATGTAGGACCACAACCAATACGGGAAATCCTGTGTCCATCGAATTTTATCTATTCAAACGGGACTAAACGTTTATCGGGCTTTGTCGGATATATATAATCAATTTCATATCAATAGAAATTACAAAATTCACATATACAACATTCAAATCAAACATAAAAATATACACAAATTAGTTGCATGAACTTACCTTGACAAGTGTTCTTGTAAATTTACTAATCTGACACTTTCCCTTTTCCTCGATCTAATTTCCTATTTTGTCAATTCAATTCAATTGATATCTTAGGCAAAATTACCATTTTCCCCTATACTTTTAATTAATAACGATTTCGTCCCTAGGCTCGGAAAAATGAAATTCATGCAATTTAACCCTTTCCAAGCCTAACAGATTTTTACATGTAGCATTTTCAGCCCATGTATTTCATAAAATTTAGAATTTTTCCATAAATTTTCCATCTTTACAATTTAGTCCCTAAATCACAACTTCATAAAAATTCACTTTACAAAAGTTGTTTATCTGTCAACAACGTTTTATTTTCTACCATAAATTCCATAATTCATGCATATTCATCCACGGCATAACCCTATTACTTTGATAATTTTACAAATTAATCCTCGAGATAGCTAAATTAAGCTTTTACGATCTCGGAAACATAAAAATTACTAAAAACGGGACAAGAATACTTACCTAATTGAGCCAAAACAACTTGCTAGAACTCAACACCCAAAAACTAGGGTTTCCATGTCTTTTAATTGGGAAAGATGATATAAAATGATGATATTATATATTTATTTTGTTTATCATCTTTTATTTATTTACTTTCCAATTTAGTCATTTTCTTTTCTTAAATTTCCATGGATGAATCATCATACTTATCTACTAATTCCTCTTAATCTATTTACCATATAAGGACCTCCAATTTCGAATCCATAGCTATTTGATCCTTTTAGCTACTAGAATTTAACTTTTACATTTTATGCAATTTGGTCCTTTTATCAATTAAACATGTAATCGGTAAAATTTCCTAGTTAAATTTTTATAAGATATTCCTATCATATGGTAGACCATAAAATAGTTTTAAAATAATTTTTCTTACGGGCTCAGATTTGTGGTCCCAAAACTACTATTTTGATTTCACTGAAAACGGGCTGTTGCAGACGAGGCATGAGTAAAAACCCGATAAGAGTTAGAGAAAGATAGGTCATTGATTACTCTTGAAAAGAGTTATATTTCAAGCCTCTAACTTGGTTAATTTTTCGTACTTGAGTAAATTTAGTTACATTTTAAAAAATTATATAAGTATTTTTATAACATTGCATCACTAAACTTGGATTGTGCTTTCAATGTCACTATATGTTACTTTTAGTTAGGGGAGGAAAGGAATTGCTTATTGTTTATAACAGGTGTAGAAAGGAGGAAAATAAGTGAAAAAGTGAAATTTTGTCATGATAAAAGGTTGGATTGTTTGCCACCACAAATATCATGGAAATTCTAGGAAGATGCTAACTCAGTTGTCAATCTGTGCCACTCTTAGCCAGCTGTACTTGTACCAGAAATATCCACATGAAAAATAGGGAGAAAAGAGTGTAAGCTGAGAGGGGGACCTACCCTATAAAAAGAAAAAAGAAGAAGAGAGGAAGGAGGTGATTTTTCCTCTCACACGATTTCTCGTGGGAGATCTAGAGACACAAGGAAAGAGGGTAGCAGCTAAGGAACAGAGTAGCAACACAAGGAAGAAGGAGAAGCATTCAACCTTGGGCTTCGCAAGATATTGCAGCACTGAAGTTGAGGGTTGGATTGGCGAAAGCTTCTTGAAGTTTTTCCTTCATTATCTTAATTAATATCTATGAATTTTAACTGTGGAAATATGTTGTTGAATGATACTTTCATTTTGGATTTTAATTTCCAACCCATGAGCTAATCTCATCGGGTTGGGATTACTAGATGAATCTTTAGTTTCCTTAATGACCAAGGCATTATCCTGATTAGATTTACTATTTCATTCGATTTGCGCTATTTTAAAATATATGCATGCAGTCTCTAGACATAGATGAATGTATAGTATGCCCATAAACTTGATTTAAATCTAAAAAGGTTAGATGAGTTGGATTGTGATCGAATTATACAAGCGAGTATTCAACAGAATACTCGTAGTACTCTAGAAATAGAACTGCGCTTTGTACCGAGAAAGGAAGAAACAGTGTTAGGTATCCTTCTTAAGGTTGATAGACATGCAAAGCCTTATATAGGGTAGCTTGAAGTCTGACTCTCGAAAGAAACAGGCTACCTTAGATTTAATATTAATAGTAGATTGATTAAGATTTTTCCATGGAATTATTGTATTATGAGGAAAGCGTCTTAGTAATCCCAACCTAACCATTCAACAGAGTAGATCCTCTCAACTTTGTCTCTGCATCTTTGCCACAACATTTTAAGTTAGTTATTTGATTTTAATATTGCATGCGAGATTATTCCTCTACAAATTGTTATTCTTTTTTGCCACAGCTAGATTCATATAGTTTATAGTAATAGCTTAACCGAATTAATCATATCCGATCCCTGAGGAGACGGTCTTACTTACTACTTTATTACTTGATTCGACATGTACACTTGCACATTCGCATATTATATTCACACGCGACAAGTTTTTGGCGTCGTTGCCAGCGATCAGTAATTTGGTGAAATTTGGTTTTGTTATTTTCTTATATAATTCCATTAGTTTTAGTTAACTTTGTTGTTTTTAATTTCTACAAGTTTGATGTTAGTGCATGAGTAAAGGCATTCATGCTAACGAAGAGTATCCCTTTGATCCAGAGATCGAGAGAACCTTGAGAAGAAGGGGACGAGAATTGCAAGATATGGATGGGATTGGGAATGATCCAAGTAGAGAAGATCCATTACATCTGAATGGTCGGGATATTGATTTGCATATCCCTCGTGTGATGGATGATAGAGACAAACCCATTCGAAAGCATGTTGTGCCAAATTTGGATTATTTGAATCCAGGAATAGTCAGGCCACACATTCAAGCCCAGCATTTCAAGTTGAAGCCGGTAATGTTTCAAATGCTGCTAACGGTAGGACAATTCAGTAGATTGCCTACTGAAGATCCCCGACTGTACTCAAGGCTATTCTTGGAAGTCTATGACTCATTCAGGCAATAGAGTGTTCCTGAATACGCCCTGCGACTTTAATTTTTTCCATATTTATTAAGAGATTGTGCTAGAGCATGTTTGAACTATTTACCGTCAGGGATGGTGACATATTGGAATGATATTTGTCAAAGGCCATCGCCACTTTTTCCTCAGCGATTTCATAAATCTAAGCAAGATTTTTAGTTCAGTTTTTTTTGAATATCTTGAAGCAACTCCATATCAACATACTGTTGGAGGAAGCGTTGGAGAAAATGCCAACTACATAAAATTCATGAAATACATCTTGTCAAAAATGCAAAGATTGGGGGAATTTGAAACTATTGCTCTCACTGAATGGTGCACAGCGATGCTGATGAACAAATTGCCTCCAAAGTTGAAGGACCTAAGGAGTTTTACTATTTTTTGTTCAATTGGAAATCATTATGTTGGTAAGGCATTATGTGATCCAGGAGCAAGTATAAATTTAATGCCTATGTCTATTTTCAGGAAGCTAGGAATTGGGAAGGTAAGACCCACCACAGTCACACTGCAACTAGCTGGTCGTTCTTATACACATCCAGAAGGTAAAATTGAAGATGTGCTGGTAAGAATAGATAAATTTATTTTTTCAGTAGATTTTATTATTTTATAATGTGAAGTTGATAAAGAACTATTGATTATTCTTGGAAGACCTTGTCTAGCTACAGGTAGAATGTTAATCGATGTGCAGAAAGGTGAGTTAACAATGAGGGCTAATGACCAGCAAATTACTTTTAATGTTTTTTATGCCATAAAGTGTGCAAATGAAAATGAAGAATTTCATGTCATTGGGCTTATCGAAACAGCAGTGGAAGTAGAGTTTGCAAAATTCTATCGTAGTAATTCTGATAATGATGATACAGATCCATTTGATTTGAATGAAGCAAAAACAAATGAAGAACTTGGTGAACTTATGGAGACCAAGAGGCTTGAAGATAGACTAGGAAAGAGTTTCGAATATTTGGATTTATCAGCTCATTCTTTTAAGCCTCCTAGACCTTTTATAGAAGAACCTCCCATATTGGAGTTAAAGTTGTCACCACTACATTTAAAGTACGCCTACTTGGGAAACAACAACACTCTGCCATTAGTTATCTCTATAGAGTTGACACCTGATTAAGAGACTAAGTTACTAGATGTTATGAGGAGATCTAAGAAGGTGTTGGGGTGGACAATCGCCGGTATCAAGGGAATTAGCCCTGCTATCTGCATGCATAAGATTTTACTAGAGGATTTTCATAGCAATTCTATTGAGCAGCAGAGAAGGTTGAACCCATCATGAAAGAAGTTGTCAAGAAGGAGATTATCAAATGGCTCGACGCTGGCATAATATACCCTATTTTTGATAGTTTGTGGGTGAACCCTATTCAATGTGTACCCAAGAAAGGGTGTGCCACCGTGATTAGCGATGACAACAACGAACTCATTCCAAGTTGTACTGTCATGGGATACAAGGTATGCATGGATTATCACAAGCTTAATAAAGCAACTCGAAAGGGCCATTTCCCCTTACCTTTCATCAATCAAATGTTGGATAAGTTAGCTGGGAAAGCCTTCTATTGTTTCTTGGATGGTTACTCAGGGTTAATCAGATTACCATAGCTCCCAATGCCCAAGAGAAGACCACTTTTACGTGTCTATGCGATACATTTGCATTTAGATGACTGCCATTCGGGTTGTGTAATGCCCCAGAACATTTCAGTATTGCATGATAGCGATATTCTTAAACATGGTATAAAAGTTTCTTGAAGTATTCAGGGACGATTTCTTTGTTTTTTGTGATACTTTTTAGAACTATTTGAAGAATTTGGAGTTAGTTCTTTATCGTTGTAAATAAACTAATCTTGTTTTGAACTGGGAAAAATGTCATTTCATGGTTTGTGAATGCATTTTTCTGGGACATAAAATATCATAGGAAGGGATTGCCATGGGCAAAGCAAAGGTTGAGGTGATCAAAAAGTTTCCGCCACCTACCACTATCAAAGGTATTTGAAGTTTCCTAAGCCATGCAGGATTTTATCGAAGATTTATTAATGATTTTTTGAACATATCCAAACCCTTTTAAACCTTGTTAGAACACAATAAAGCCTTCAATCAAGAAATCCCTTCAGAAGAATTTCACCAGGCTTATGCCTGCGTTCTTCAACTTCCCCAAGTAATTGCTATCTGATGCAGAGGAAGAGGAAGATGATGAAGCAGATGTTGATGAGACTGGACCTACCCCCACACACCCTGCCACTAAGAAGAATGCCATAAATGGACCAGAGGGAGACAAGGAGAAGACTGAATTAGTGAATATTGAGACTAACCATGATGAAAAAGAAGCAAACCCAACTTCTACACCACCTGCGGATGCTACTACACATGTCCCACCTTAATCGACTGCGCCAATGACACAACAAAATCATGAGATCAACAAGCTGGTTGATGATCTCACAAATTTGGATGATGAGGAAGACGATGTGTCAATCAACATGTTGAAAATGAAGCAGCGCTACAAGCATGATGCACGAAAATCTTCCAAAAGTGATAAAAGTGTTAAGGATAGACGTAGAAGTCGACGAGGCATGGGAAAGACCCGCTAAGAATTAGAGAAAGATAGGCCATATGAAAGCTAACCTGATTAACGGAAAAGTAAGAAAAGAAAATCCTTCGGGGATCGCAAGCAAAGATCCAAAATGAAAAGCTGCCAGGGAAGACTTAAAGAAGTTGTACGTGAGAAGCAAATCTAGTGGAAGGATGGAGAAGTGTCACCCAAGATAAAAGTTCTATCCAAGGGACAGTATGTCTGTTAAAACTATTCCTCTTTGACAAATTTCTAGTGCGGGTACATCATAAAAAGTATGGCTTCAAAGGAAGGAAACAAACAAATAGGATGACAAGCTCGTATAGTCAAAGAAAGGGTAATCTGCCAGTTTAACTAGGAAGAGCAATCCTCACGTATGAGATAGATGAGTCCCCGAGTGTAACCTGGAATAAAAGAAGGATTACTAAAAGCAATCCCACACAACGAACAATAAGGTGGAACAAGAATGAGTTCTCCAGAGTGGTGAGTCATGTTGAGGGTCAACAAACACCCTGTGTAAGGAAAGGAAAGATGCGAAGCATGGATACATTGACATGGCGAGGTATTTGGGTTATGGTCAAATAGAGAATTCAACCAAAGGAATGTCTCAAGGTGAGCCCCGTAGCTCAAAGGATCGAGTGGAGTCTGCCACTCGGATGTCAAATAATCACCTTGGGCGAGCAGGGAGTTAAATTTATTTATTTTTATTTTATTTTACATTCATTACCCCTATGTGGTAAGGTTATCATGTATAGTAAAGGAGCTCACTAAGTTCATTTGAACTTACAAGTGATTGGCATTGCTCGCAGGACTTACGAGGTAGAATAAGAACTTCGGGGATGGACCAAGTCAGATATTGCGGGAGTAAAGATCGCAAGCAAATAGAGTCATGTACGTAGAAATGGGGTGTTATTGGTGGCTTCACCTCAAATTTTACTTTGGCGTAACTAGACGACATCCCTATAGTCTAGAATTAGCCTCAGCTAGCCCTTAGCCGAATCTTAGGAATTATTTGTGAACTAACAATATGAGTAGTGTTAGAAATATTCGAAGGATTAAACTTTCAATGGCTTAAAGCCTTAACTGTAATACTGATTATTTTAATTTCAATATTAGATAGTTTTATTTTTGGACTATTTTATAGCAGTCTAGTTAGAAATTAATAAGCATAGGTCCATTGGTGACCTTCCATACCCAGATTCGGTAGACGGGTCAAGTGTAGGGTGTTATAGTCCTTCCTCCCTCCCTCCCCCACCCTTATCCCTCCCTCCCTCCCCCACCCTTATCCCTCCCTCCCTCATCATCCCTCTCACTTTCTATCCCTCTCTACTGTTGCTACTGCTATAAGAGAACAACCTGCTTAATAAAGATCAATGCAAGATTCGAAAAGATTGTCGCTATAAAGATTATAGTAATGATTAATCACGATTGACATAGCGACAATAATTTCAAATCTTGCATTGATCTTTAGTAAATGGGGTATTCTCTAATAGTAGAAACAATAACAGAGAGAAAGATGCGAGGGGTGGTGGGGGAAAGGGAATGATAAAGAAAGAGTGATCCAAGATCGTATTCAGGTTGTTCGACTCGAGAAAGAAAGATTTGGATCTAACCTGAAAAGAAAACACCAAATAAATTTAAGAAAACAACAAAAGAAAAAATAACTAAAATAAGAAATTTAATAACAAAGAGTAAATATTCAAAACAATAAATAAATAAACGAAAAACAATTAAAAGTGGAAGATGGATCGAATAAACTAATGGATATGATTGATAGATGGATAAGTGTCCAATTGAACCATTTGAGATATAAATCCCAACAAACTCAATTAATGGCTCTAATCAACCCTCCAAATAATAATCATTGGCAAATTGAAGGATGAAGAATGAATTCTCATGACTACTTGAAGAAAATCGAGAAGAAAATCGAGAAGAAAACTACTTCTAAAAATCACAAGAAAGAAATCTTGCACAAAGAAACTATCCTCCTGGGTTGAAAACTTTATTAATAAAAATTGCAACACCCTATACCCAACCCAATTATTGGTTTTGAGCTATAGTGTGTCACATTCGTTGCCGGAGCAACTACAATCAAAATAAATACAATTCTATTCATTTAACAATCAAATACGAACATTATAAACAATCATTATGATAGGTAAACATTTTCGAGTCTTATACAAGCTTACGAAAGCTATAATACTAATCTGAGGTCAAATCAGGACTGAATTCAAAATTTTCAAAATATAGCAAGTAGGAATTGCGATATCCAAGGCTTGGTATCACGATTTCAAAAATAGTAACCAAACTTCAAAATGTATTAGGTGGGTATCACAATATCCCAGACTTGGTATCATGATTTCGAAGACAATAGCTAAACTTCTCAACCTGATGACTGAATTGCAAAGTTTTCAAAATAAAATAGGGTTGATATTGTGATATCGAGGGTACGATATTACAATATTGGGAACAGACCACTAAGTCCCCATACTTCGCCAAAATGCACCTTTTTGGTACCTAAATCAAAGTGTCCAACCAAGACTAACACATGATCATTGATTTACCTATTCCATTTGTATCAAAACATACCAAATAAATTGAGACATCCATCTACAACTTCTCATCAAGACATTAATCACTTAAACATCAATTAATCTTTACATTTCATACCATGAATCATTCACCAAACAAGTCATACATGTCAATTAGTAGAACATGTATGCCATATTCAACAATATTGCAATTACTACATCACCTAAAAGCCAACTTCCAATGCAAATCAATTATAACATAAACATTTATACCTATTTCACTAGGATCATTAGCATTTTGTACCATTTCAATCTCATATTCAATATCTATTTACAATCTACTAAAAATTTAACCAAAAACATGTCTCACATTTAAAACCAAAAGTGTATATAAACATAGTTGGGTAACCAAATAGACACAACTTAGGTACACGCCAAACAACAAATGCAAGAGGTATACAAACATCATTGGGACCGGTATATTTGACTAGATGTTGAAGTCCACGCTCGGGATCATGAATTGAACCTAACCTATGCACGGAAAACAAATCATACGCTAAGCTAATCGCTCAGTGGTAAATCTATGATTCAAAATAAAAATAATTAAGCTTATGTAAATGCACACATTCAATTAGTATTCAATTTCATATCATTATACCAAATACTTTTATTTGCAACTCCTTCTCATCACATAGGTGATCTAAATTTACCAATTATATCACTAGCATCAATTCATCATATTGTATACATTGCTCATTCATATATGTACAATTCTATATTATCAATTCAACAATTTTTCGAGTCTATAAGCTCAATCGCATTCAAGTAACCCTCGGGCTCGTTTTTAACTCAATTCTTATAATATCGCATTTCACATTTTCATTACATTTCATTTCATCTCCATTTAACCAATTTATGTATTTTTAACCTTATTAACCAGACACAAACTTGGTACGAATACACATATCTATCACTCCAGGTTGCCCCGCAATAATGACGCTATAACGGTACATAATATCAACCCGAGTTGCCCGACAACAATGGTTTTCTCAACTTAATCAATCTGCCACCTCGGGTTCCCTGGAAACAATGACTCAATGCATAATGTCTACCGTTCCAGATTGCCCGGCAATGATGGTTTTACTCAATAGTCTAACCCTATGGCATGTTAACTATATTCGACTCAATCCGAATAGCTAGTAGGGTATTCCGTTTCCTATTCATTATACAAAGTTCAATTTACATTTCAATAATCACAATTCATCAACATATCACAATCTCATAACTTATATAACATAATTTAACAAGTCAATTATCAAATACCAACTAAATCCTAAGTTTTGTACTTTACTCAATTTAATCCCTACCTTGGAAATCAATCTCAAATACATCAAATCAATTCAAGTAATCCTCAATAACTCACCTTGAATCCCATATAACACAAAATGTCATGCACATGCAAAAACTTAAGTGTTCCCAAATCATATAAATACAAACTAGAAATTCTTCCCTCTCAGTGAATCCGGGTCGAATTTAGCTACGGATTGACATAAAGCATATATAATTATCAGTTACTAACCAATTCACAATCAAATAACAATTTATTCAATTTAGTCCTTAAAACTGAGACTAACCTAACTTTTAATTTAAAGCTTCAAATTGAATTTTGATGTCACTATAATTCATTAGGGACCTCCTATTTCTTATTCCTATTATCAATTTTATATTTTATTCAATTTGGTCCCTAATGTACAAAATTATTAATTAAGCTTTTCAATTTAATCCTCTTTCACATATAAGCTTAAAATCTATCAATTTAACACCTAAAATTTCAATAACTCAACTGATACAAAATGGGAGCAGAGGAAGCGAAAGAAGGATCAAATTCAAATTGTTTGACTCAAAAAGGAAAGATTTGGATGTGACATGAAAGGAAGAACCAAATAAATTTAGAAAATAACAAAAAATAATAAGAATAAGAATAAGAAAACTTAAAGAAATAAAGGATAAATATTCAAAATAATAATTAAATAGTGAAAATATATATTGAAGTAAAGTGGAAGATGGAACGATAAACCGATGGATATGATGGATATAAGGATAAATGTCAAATTGAACCCTTTGAGATATAAATCCCAACAAACTCAATTAATGGTTCTAATCAACCATCCGAGAAATAATTCTTGGCAAATTGAAGGGTGAAGAATGAATTCCCATGACTCCTTGAAGAAAATCAAGAAGAAAATTACTTCTAAAAATCACAAGAAAGAAATCTTGTACAAAAAACAAACTTCTAGAGTTGAAAACTTTATTAATGAAAAACAATTGTCTGATTTGTGTACAATGCAAAAGCATATATAAGAGCTAGCTAAATAAATCTAAATAAAACTCTTAAGTATAATAGAACTCTAATTTTTCTAAACAAGAATTAGTTTTAAACTAAACTTTCTTATTAACATGAAACTCCTAAATAAAGTAAACTACTTAATAATTATTAAAAATTCGGAATAATAAAATAATAAGAGTTGATAAATACAATATTAGGCTTATAAATAATAAAATTAATCCTAAAAATCAAACCCAATATGATTTAAACTCGAGTTAAAAGCCCGAAACTCGTAATTCTCGTCATAATCCCGTCCAAAAATTTTGCTCTCACAGTCTTCACTAAAATGGTCATAAATTGAGCTCCCGAACTCAAAATCGAGTGATTCAAAGTGCGTTTTGAATCTAAGAGATAGATCTTCAAATGTCATGAAGACATCTTAACCAAGCAATGCATGGACACCATACAAAAAGTCATCGCAAGTCTGATGATTTCTCAAACTTAAAAATTGGCAACTTCGGTGAATGGAATTTAATAAATTTCACCCTACCCGTACATGTATCATCAACAATGAAAAATTCATAAAACTTTATCAATTTTACAAATTGGTACATGTGCTAGCTAAATAAAGCTCCTATGACCTCAAAAACATAAAAATTACAAGGGACTAAATTGCACTAACCAATTGTGGACGAAAGATTAAGCTTTCATTAGGTTTTTTTCTCTCTTTTGCTTTGGGTAGATGAAGACGATGATTAAGAAATGATTCTTTTTCATCCACTTTATCTATATTATACATATATATTATTAATTTAATAAATCATAGGTTAATTAATTTAAACCTTAAATTAATTAAACTTAAAACCCTTGATCAACCGTCCACTATTATATATATTAATATGGTCTAATTGCTATTTTAGACCTTTGGTTAATTGTAATTTAATTCCTCATTTCATTTTTCAATTAAAATATATAGCGATTGGACTTTACAAATTAGTCCTTGAGCCCTAATTAATAACCAATTTAGCTAAATTACTTATCCAAAATTTAATTCATCATCATAATAACTCTGTAAATATTTTTATTTAATAATTACAAACTCGATTTACTGAAACGGGGTCCCAAAATCGTATTTTTTAACACCACTGGAAATCGAGTCATTACAAAAACAATTGTCTCTAATGAACAATGAAGAAGATTTTATATGGGCTAGCTAAGTACATCCAGATAAAACTCCTAAGTATACCGAAACTCTAATTAATCTAAACAAGAAGTAGTTTTAAACTAAACTTTCTTGTTGACTATGAAACATAAAACTCCTAAATAACTTAAAATATTGAAAAAATCTAAAATTCAGAATAAATAAATAATAAAACCTAATAAATACAATATTGGGCTCATATATAATAAAAATTAACCCTAAAAATTGAATTCAATATGTTTAAACTCGAATGAAAAGCTCGAAACTTGTAATTTTCGTAATATTCCCATCCAAAAACTCTACTCACGCAGCCTTCACTGAAACAATCATAACTTGAGCTCCCAAACTTGAAATCATGTGATTCAAAGTGCGTTTCGAATTTAAGAGATAGATCTTCAAAAGGTATGAAGATATCTCAACCCCAAAATGCCTGAATCCCATCCAAAAACTCATCGTAAATCAACTGATTTCTCAAACTTGAAAATTGGCACCTTCAGTGTATGGAATTTAATAAATTTCACCCCATCCGTGCATGTTTCAGGGAGAGGGACGGGGGTGGGGGTAGACGATAGGGGAGATAGGGAGGGGAGGGAAGGGGGAAGGGGGCAGTTTTTTTTTAAAACTTTTATTTAATATTAATATAATTACTTTTATTTAATATTAATATAAAATTTAAATTTATTATATATTTTTTTGAAAATACTTATGTATTTATATATATATATATATCTTTTAGTTTTTTAGAGATAGGATCAAATTGAGACCGTTTGGAAATTTTGAGAGTTAATTTCTTAAAATTATAACTAAATCGATATGATATGTAAAAGTTGAGGGCTAATTTTGTTATTATACCAATTTTCAAATATCACATCACCCTCACGTTAGTGAAATTAACGAAATGACTAGAAAAAAAAATCTCGGTTAGTTGGGTGGCCAATTTAAAAGGAATTCATAGTTAGGTGATAAAAAAGAAACAAATCCATAGTTGAAAGATAAATTTTAAAAATTCATAATTAGATGACCTAAAAGGAAAATAGCCCGTAATCTCCGGTGTAGGTTGCGCTAAATCTTTTATCTATTTTGCTAAACGTACAAGATCGTGAAAAGGCCTGGTAACAGCTCTCCCTCACTTACACATTTCAGTTGAAGTTACCACTTATAGCCACGTGATATGGAAGCACAAGCTTCGTCGACAGTTGAATACAAGCTTTGTCGTAATTGTAAACCCCACCACCCAATATTACCCCAAATAGCCTTTTTCTTTGCGGTCAATTTTGTTATTAGTCTCTTTGTTATACATAAATTGTGAATTTAGTCCTTATATCCTCTAATTTAGTTATTTTCAGTCACTCTAATTTGCAAATTTTGAATTTCACGCTTGACCGAAAAGGTACCTATTAACTTTATTAAGTTATACAACAAACATATTATTAAGCGTGTAGGTTCGTATTAGCTAAGCTATTTCCACATAATGGATTTAATGGGTTATTTTTTACATGGGATTGAAATTTCAAAATTCAAAATTATAGATACTAAAAATTATAGAATTATAGAATGGGGACTAAATACAAAATTTATGCATAGTGCGAGCTTATTAACAAAATTAGTATAAGGATTAAATAAACAACTTGCTCATAGTAGAGGGACTAGTAACACAATTTGATTTTTTCTTTTTTCTTTTCTTTTATTATTATTTATTACCTTTTTTCCCTCTCTTTTTCCTCTCGTTTTCTTTTTCGTTTCTTTCTATTCTGTGTTTCTGTTGCCCATTTTATTTGAAAAAGAAACTGAAAATCGATAGCAATGACGACGCCAACTCGAGATGCAATCGAGAGTTTCAAGAGCATAACTGGAGAATCGGAGTCGGTTGCTTTACGGAAATTAGAGGTACATTCCTTTGTTTTCCTCTTTTCACCTTTTCTTTTTACTTACTAATTTTACAGATTTGTTTTCTAGGGTTTTTATACCTTAAAACTTAACTTTCTTGATAACCATCCAGTTTCTTTGCGGAATGCATATTGTGGAATACAATGTTTTTATTTGTTTGCTTGGATATCTGGTTAATTTGAAAGTGATCATGTCGTGTAGTTTCAGTGTTGCAGATTTAGATTCATAATTATTGTGATCCTGCGTACTGATAGTTCGACATTGATTTGTCGTTGATGTACATATGCTAAAGATTATGCTCATTTAATGTTTTGATTGGTAAATAGGAGTATGGTGGCAATTTAAATGCGGCTGTCAGCGCACATTTTCTTGAACTGGAAAGAAGCATGTTTGGCTCTATCCCTTAATTATATTTTCATTTGTAATTAATTTATAAATGAATTAATTTACGTTTTCTTTTTTGTGTTTGGTCTTGCTTTTCATGTTCAGCACGAATCCGGTATCTTCTGCTTCTTCTCAGAATAATTTTGTTGATACGAACAATCAAAGTGGACTTGGAACAGGTGGAATTGTTCCACTCATCTCTGCTGTTAGAAGATTTAGGCCTTCATTATTGCTTGACCCCAATTACAGGAGAAATTTGTTAAACCAGATCGGCACTCCTAATTTCAATCATTATACAACATCTCCTCATATGGGAGAAGTGACCGGGGTCCCTGTAGGGTTTAACAGTCGAAATGAGCATCCTCTGAATTCAGGAGTCAGACCTGTCATCACGGATTCACCAGGAACACCATCATACTATGGAGAGGGGACTTACAACAATGTCTCAAGAGATGATCATCAACATACCAATGATATAGAATCTGAAATGATGCAAGCTGCAATTGAGGCTTCTAAGCGGGATTTTGGACAGACATATATGAATGAGCGACGTGGTTCTTTCTATGTACACACTCATACCGTCGAACAATGCGGTTCTTCCTAGGCTTTTTTAGATTCTTAATTCTTATTTTTATGATGCAGGGTTCATCTAGTGTTGGGCTTCAACAACAGCAAGAAGATGAAGAGCTTGCTCGTGCAATTTCATTGTCTTTGAAGGTTTTCACTTCTTTTTCCTGGTTTCATGATTTGAATTTCCTTGTGTCTTTTTCACTTTTGGTCCTGGTTTCTCTCTAACATCAAGTAAGTTCAGACAGCAGATGAAGAGAAAGCAATGCGTATGCCGAAGGATCATTATGAACAAATGGGAACTTATGATTCAAATGATAAAACTACGGAAACGACTAATAACAGCTCGAAGGTGTGTATTCTACTCTGCTGTAGTTTGTTACAGATAAAATTTCTGCGAATGGGTGCATTCTCTCATAAATGCAGTGACCTGCAGTTATTGAGAATGCAGTAGAATGCATTTACTGAAACTGATATCAACATTTAATAGTAGCTTTTCTGAAACAATCAGGTCTCATGTTATCTAATTTGGCCGTTAATCATTAGACTTATTATTTTGTTGTGTGCCTTAGAACAAATCCATTGCATATTCTGTGACTCTGATAAAATGTTTTGTTTGCTTTTGTGTTGGTACGAGGTGTTCAGAGAACTAGAAATGTTAAGCTTGATCTTCAGTTTAGTTTAGTATATTTAGCTTTATCTGTTTTGGGAATTAATCTTTCGACTTATATTTTTGTTGTGTGTTTTAGAAACAAATCCATTGCATATTCTGTGACTGTGATCAAATGTTTTGTTTGCTTTTGTGGCGGTTAAAGGTGTTCAGAGAACCAGAAATGTAAAGCTTAATCTTCTGTTTACTTTAGTTTATTTAGCTCTATATATTAGAATTTATCTTTCTTTTAGCTGATTAGGTCTAAACTCTAAAGTGAATATCCTAACTCTCTGGAACAATAAGATAAGGGAAGTTTCAAATGCTCTAGCTAAAAGTGTTACATGCTTCTTGTTTCTCATGGAAGCACCTTTTCCTTGTTAATAAGAAGTGTGTTGAATTCAAGATAGGAAACTCATCACTTAGACAACTACCAGTGACTCATGAATCTGTCCATGATACTCAAAATCATCTTCTGAGTAAAGATTCCTTGAATTCTAATGAGGTATTAACCTTCTAATATCACAAAATTTCTGCTTCTCGAGCTAAGGACCATGTTAATGTTTTACTGATTATACTGATTTCTTCTTTTCTGGGAAAAGTGGGTTGATATTTCACAGAAAGAGCTTGATGAAGCAATTATGCTGGAGACCCAACTTTTTAGCCAGATTTCTGAAGGCAGTTCGTATCACCCTTCTCATGAGCAAGGTGGTCCCGGTAGCAGCATTAATCCTGGCCTAGAGGCTGTATCCTGTCCACAACCATCCTCTTTAATGGACCAACGTTTACTGCGGCAACAGCAGGTTTAGATGACCCCTAGAATGACACATAATATCGTCTACTGATTATATTTACCTCTGATGAATTGGACAAATTTCACTTGTTAGGATGAGGAGTATCTGATATCTCTATTAGCTGACAAAGAAAAGGAGATGATTGCTCTTAAGAAAGCTGAAAGTCATAGTTTGAAAGAAGAATCTCTCAGAAAGAAACATGAAGGAGAGGTGATATATATTTTACCTATGTAGGATAAAAGATGCATTTAATATTCTTGATTTGTCCATTTGTTCTTACGTACTATTTGTTATATGATTAGGAAACTTGTGATGATGCCTGTAAGAAGTATTTTCCAGTCACTGTAAAAACTATATTCAAAAATTCATTTAAATATCTTAGATCATGTATATGTTTCTTCCATTCATAAGCTAAAACTGAAGTTAATATTTCTTTGCCACAAAATGAATGGGTATATCGAATTCTTCTGCTGATCTGCCATCAATGAGATTGTCCCTGAAGCCAAATTGATTTTGGATCTACTTAAGTTTTAAAAGTTATTGAGCAGTTTTGCATTTATTTTATCAGTTTTTCTGAGTTACTTTGCAACTATGCAATCTAATGTCATGATGAAATACTGCTATGTCTATCTTTAAGAAATCTAATAGGCTTGTGTTTCAATAAACAATACGAAATGCCATTCTAAACATGAATAATCCCCTTTCTATCTAAATTTAAAAGGATCATCCTAGTTACAGATTCACTTCCGATTTGGATTGTGAATTACATAGTCTAATCACTAGTTTATTTCGCTGAGGGCAGGAAGTCAACAAGGTAATGTCAGCAAAAAGTACTTCACTCCCACCAGAGCCAGCAATAGATGATGAGAATGCAATAACTATACTTGTTAGGATTCCAGATGGCACCCGCCGTGGACGTCGCTTTCGCAAGTCAGACAAGCTCCAGGTAAAATTTTTTCTGAAATTTAAGACTATAGATTCGTTTATTTCCTATTCTGATTTTTGTTTCATTCCATTGTAGCTTCTCTTTGACTTCATAGGTGTTGGGGAAGTGGTGAAGCCAGGGACTTACAGAGTGGTGAGTGCTACCTAGTCTTTGTGTTTAATCTCTTTATGTGGTTATTGAGGTTTCAGTTTTTCAATTCCTCTAATTGGTATCATAGATTTATTTTTCCTGTTCTCTCAATGGTATTAACAATGTAATATGAGCTACTAATTATATATTGTCATTTGTTACTCACTTCCATTAATTAACAGGTAAGGCCATATCCTCGCCGTGCTTTTGGTGCCGCTGACTGCTCTTTAAGTTTCAACCAACTTGGTCTGACAGGCAAACAGGAAGCATTGTTTCTGGAATTCATATAGCATCGACTGTTTTGCCTTATTTTCATGAGCTTTTGTAGTTTTTCGCCAGGTACCATAACCCCTGCTGACTTTGTTTCCTTTTAGGTTTGAGTTTTTACAAATGATATTAGACCTTAGTCTTTGAATGAGCTGAGATCATAAAAATGAAGAGAAATCAAGAAAATGATTTAGGTAGCCATGATACATTTCTATGCAACCATCACATTACTGGGAAAAGAATTAAGGCATAAAAAAAATGAAAATTAAATAATTAAGAAAAAAATAGAAGAAAGAAACAAGAAAGCAGAACAAACTTTTTATGGCAGCTATGAAGCTTTATTAATTCCTTATTGGTCATGTTTGGGTGCCAATGGTGGTGCAGTCCAATATTGCTTAACTGCAAAAAGAATCTTCTCTCTTTCATGGGGTCCCTTTTCATGGTCTGCAATTCTTCCCTCCCATTGCATAACGTCTATGATTTTCTTGATTTTCAACAACACGTCCACATCGTCTCTAATGATTACACTGCCTTCTGGTCGTAAAACCCTATCCATTTCTAGAAGAATATCCTCCATGTCACATCTGCATTGTCCAACTATTAGTTCTCGTATCGATAATACATAAATAATGTTTGTTTAATTGTTTCTTTGTTACCTGTCTTTGTAGAGACTGAAAATGGAGTCTGCATGAATAAAATCGTAGGTTCTAGGATAAGTAGACATTGCCTCACACCTATCAAGAAACACCAATGAATCATTAAACTATTACCCACCACCAAAAACATAATCGAACTGACCGGACTGACTAGTTGGATTGGAAATTGATTTGAAGAGAGTCATTAGACTGGTTAATCTACTAATTGATATGGACCGGTTGAATCAAACAAAAAAGTTGGTTCAACTATTTTTTTTATGTCTTTTTAAAGATTTATTTAATTGAATCGGTTGGATTAACAAATGAATGGTATGATTGGTTCTGAAAACCTTGATTGAGGGTAGAGAAAGAAAAGGAAAATACCAATTTTGGTAAGTTCCAATCAATCCACGTTCATAGATAACTCCAAGAGTGTTGAGCTGATCAGCCTCGACGGGTACAGCGTTCATGACCCAGACGGGGTCATCGACAAGAGCTGCTGCAAAGCCTCCCAAATATGCATTCATATCCAACAAGTTGCGGTATCGCCCTGTCTGTGCTAGCTGATAGTCTATATTCTTATAATATGCTACTCTCTCCTTCCATAGCTCTGTGTTCTCTACGAAGTTGTTTCCTGTAACTCCTGTTAAACTTCCACTGCTGATCCTTGGAGGGATTGCATTCAGCCTCTGTGGCCATTTTGGTAATTGCCCACCTGCAATTTCCTTTATTTCGGATACTTGAGGCAATGGGGTTAAACATTTCTCCAATTTTGTATACCTGCTCCACAAATTGAGTAACTTTTTAGTGGAGAGTGAAAAAGAAAGATAAACTCGGTTGTTTTATGTATGTATGTAACCCTTTCAAGATTAGGCATTTAATAGATTTGGTTGGAATCGCGACATCAATAGTTATTTTTCTTATTCCAAGTAAAAGCAGTTTTTAAATATGAAAAAGGTGTTGGGGCTAAGAATGACAAAATGATAGCACTTGGACATGCCTTTCCCAATCAATTGGTTTTGGTATAACTGCCAAAGTGGTAAGTAAGAAGTAAGAATTTGCTTTTTGGATGTTGAAAATAATCCTTTTCTCCATTCACAAGTCACTCTGTCAGTCTCCTTGTATTTACTAAACAAATTTTGGACACTTTTTATTGACACCGACTCTGATTGTTAAAACCACTAAAATTGAATTAAAAAGGGACAAAAAAATACTCACCAGGCCATGTCAGGGTTCTGAGTTTGGCAAAACCTTGGCCGCTTGAAAACCTTCCTGGTTGCTTTGCAATGGATATGATTGGTGGGTTTTTGCCAAATGGCAATATCACCCTTTTGTACAATTTTTTTCCAGCACAGGGATTTAGCCACAGTCTCGATTCGAGACTGTTCTGCTTTCAAATCATCAGCCGTTCTATTCCAACCTTTCCAATGATTTTCCCAGTTGATTGGTGGCCCTGATAGAATCCAATACCCACCAGGACGTAGGATCCTATCTACTTCAATTAAATATATTCCATCTGTCATAAAATTGAAATTAGTAAATAATAAAAAGCAGTTAGGAATGGAGTAAATGGAAAGTGAAGCAATAAGCATAGCAGTAATTAATGTTGTTGAAGGGACCAAATGGGGAGGGTTACCATAGTTGTCCCAAGGGATGAGGCAACGAGAGCAATGGGCCATGTCGAAAGCTCTTGAAGGATAAGGAAGCCTAATGGAAGCAAGGACTCCGATCAAGGCAGGGACTCCACGTTCCAGAGCGAATTGCACTTGAGCTTCATGGGTGTCTCTTGGTGCAAATGACATTGCTATAATGTTCCTGGATAATAAGTATGCCCCCCAACTCGCTACCTGGTTCCGTTAATTAAATCGTTAATACTTTAGAACAAAGTTTAAAGTTGATGATATGGTTGAGTTACAAAATTGTTTATTATAGACCTATCAATTCTAATCTGAATTCGAATCTATATATCTTTCATTCTGGGGTTATAAGTGGAGCAAATTTAGAGTGATAAATGGTAGTGCATGATCCAACAAATTATTTGTTGTTGGTGAACCACTTTACTTGAAAATGAAGACTTCTTTCCAACTATAAAAGTTGCCCAAATAACCATCTAAGTTTGACTCTATGATGTACTTTACTTAAATCTTTGGTTTTAAACACAACATGCATGCAATATTCTCCTCATTTCTGGCGATCTTTAATTTCCCATTACGCCCATTGTTTGTGCTAAAATTCTGCAATTCCTACCTGGCAGTATCATCCTGATCAAAGACAAATCCACTATAGATGTGAATGTGATCACAGTCTAATATGAATAGTATTCAATAAATTAATATAGTAGCTGAAAATGACTGCGATTAATTCAACCCTATAAAATAAATGCTATGAAGAACGGATCAAAAGGGGCAAAAAAAAAGATACAACAATTATTTCTAATTTTCTATGTACTTGAAGTAAAACAAAAGGAAACGATGAAATTAATAATTTGCCAATGAATCCCTCTACTTTTTCATCTCCCCAAACAAGGTCAAAATCGGCAGCCCAAGGTTTGATTTTATGAAAATTTATTAAACATAAACGTGAAAATGTTAGAACGTACCCCGCAACCGGTATCAATGGCTGTTCTTATGGAACCATCTTTGAGATTTATCAATTTATCGATGTCGTCAATATAAGCACCAGCTCCGCGAGGGAACATGGTGCCGCCACCGGGAAATCTAAATTTCTCCCCTTCCACCTTAACCCAATTCTGAGCCTTTTTTTCGACAGTCAGCTCTTTATGCGGAACGTTAGCAAACCATGCAAACTCTCTACTCTCAGGCCATCTAAAAGGAACCTTGTAACCGTACGGAGCTGGTATCCGACACTTTAACAACTCGTTCTTTGCGGGACAGTGGCGCTGTCTGTATATGAGCATGTCCCTGTCGAATTTCAGTGACCTCCGAGCGTCCTCGCATGGGGTGTACTCGGAGAAGGAGATGTTACAAGGAGGGAAGTGAGGGACACGCGCGGTGACGGGAGTTGGATCGTGGGGTAGGTGGTGGGGCATGAAGTCGAGTTGGGCGGTGTGGAGGGAATAGCAAGGGGAGGAGGAGAGGAAGCCGGAGACTGGTGAGGAGGAGGAGTTGGGGATGGGGTCTAAAGAGTGTTGCCATATTCCAATGAGGTAGAAAATGGTGCAAAGAATGGCGAGGATGGTGATGGAATAAAGGTTGGAGTTTTTGGAATTGAAAATCGTAATGTGAGAGAGGAATCTAGTTGCGGCCATTGATGAAGAAATTAAGCTCCCAATAATAAGAAGAAAAATGAGGTCAGAGACAAGAGACTCAAAACTAAGACAAGCATAGGCATATATAGAGAGAGCCCGCCTGCTGTTTTATTTTTATATTGTAACTTGCAAGAATTATTCTAATTATGATGGTGCATAATTATGTGCAAAATTACATTAAATTAAATTAAATTAAATTAAATTATGAATAAAATAAAATTTAAATGTATAAATACATTAGATTAACAATATTAGATGAGTACAATTGTTTATCATGACGTTGTCATCAATCTTGAGTTGGTATACTATCGAGTTAATTTGTGACATCAACTCAATCAACAATATTATTAATACTAGAAATCTTATCATACGTATATGCTTGTGGAAACCATGATTTAGAATACGAATGTGTGCTTAAAAATAATACAATAAATAATGGAACGTATGGTTTGAAACTAATTAATCATAATAACACATGAAACATATACGATATTAAAATAAATATATATATATTAAATGAAAAGATTAAAATACCCTCAAATAGTATATAGATATGCAACTAATGGAGATAATGACTTGTGCATGTTAAAATTAAAAAGTATAAAATGCATCAAATGAAGGTTTTACTAATTCAATTGGTATGGGTTTAAATCTCACCATATGCATATTTTAATTCATTTTTGTTAAAATGAAAAGACTAAAATACCCTCAAATAGTATAATTTATTTTAATTATGGAAGAGCATTTTGTAATTTCCTAAATGAGTTGGTGACCTGTTGAGGGTGATACCAACTCAATAAAACACTTAATAAATAGTATAGATATGCAACTGATAAAGGTAATAAATTGTTCATATTAAAATAAAACGTATGAAAAACATTAAAACAAAGTTTTGGTTGAATGATAAATTTAAAGTTTTATTAATTCAATTGATGTGAGTTCAAATCTCACCATATGCATATTTTAATTATTTTTGTTAAAATAAAAGACTAAAGTACCCTAAAATAATAGAACTTATTTTAATTACGGAATGATGTTTTCGTAATTTTTTTAACCGAATTTGTTTTTGGTTGACTTGTGAAACTAACTCAGTGAGGGACTTAAATAAATAATAGTATAGATATATACAATTGATCCCAATCCCCACCGTTTAATAAAGAATTTATAACTTCATATTTGTAATTGTAGTAAGTATTAGTTTTAACTTGATTGGCACGAGCATTATAAATGTAGGACATGGGTTTGAGTGCGTTAAAGTACATTATCCTCTTATTTATGAGTTGGGGAAGGATTATGAGTAGTTTTAAGTATTGTGTAAAAAAATTATGATCAAAATCTATAATTAAATTATTAAAAAGAAATATTGAAAGATAATAATTATTTTGCAAAACCTTTGCTATTAGTAATGAACTAATTAGAAAAAAAAAATTAAAACAATGATAATTTAATAAAATATACTTTTAAATAATTGCACTTTTCATTAATTAAATATTTAATGTTTTAAATCTAAAAATTTATAGAAATAATAATAATAATAAAGGAAAGGAGCGGATGTGGGGCAGTGGACCCTTAAGGAAGGTGAAGAGTGAAGAAGGTAGCTTAGTAACAAACCCTTTTTCTACTTTTAAATTCATTTTTTTATACAATTATTAATTATACTCATTTTCTAATAAGTATTCCATTTATTTTTATAAATTCCTTATTAAATTTAAGTTAAAATATGTTCTACTCTTCAAAATTTTGAAAATTAGTTATTGTATTTTTTTTCGAATTTAATTTTTTATTTTTTAGATTTCAAAATTTAGGTTCAATTTTCAATCTTGTTATTTTTTGGGTTAAATTTGTTTGTGTGATATTTTGAAATTAAAAAAACTCATTTAGTAGTAATGATGTTGTAAAGAACCTGAAATTAACAAAATAATTTACATGATTAACAGTTGAACCTAAATTTTGAATTCGAATTTTGAAAACTGAAAAAAGTAAATTTATTCCTCCTTTTCTTTTTCATTTTTAAAGAAGTTTAAGGATCAATTTGATGGAATTTGTAAATGCAAAGGGTTAAATTTATTGAACTATTTAGAATTAAGATCAAATTAATAAAATATGTAAGTATTGAGGATTAAATGTGTTATTATATCGTTAGAAAAAAGAACATATCATTATTTTCGTTATCAATTTAATGACGGTGACCAAATCAGGAACGAATCCTAACATTATTGCTTATATTGAAAATTTTAAAAGATGGGTGACCAAAACAAGAAGACGGACATAATTGGATGACTATTTGTATAGCTTACCCAAAATAAAAGTAATTTCCAAATTTATGAAGACTGCTGACATATTTTAACCTTAAATATATTATCCATGTCGGATATCAATTATTTAAACCATTTTGGGTTAATTTTGATTTTCATTATATTTATATCCAAATCTATATTTAAAAGATAATTTAAACTTAATTTTAATAAAAGATAATTCGATCTTAAAACCAATTATATATTAGCTTTATTAATTGATTGTTTAAAAATAATTTAATAAATTTGTGGCGAATTTGAATATCCATAAATATTAAAACAAGGGTTAATGTACTATTTGTCCTAAAAGTTGTACCCAATTATCACTTTGATATTTAAAGAATTTTTGTATCACTTTGATACTTAAAGTTTCCAACCCATTATTAAATTTTCCTAACGATGTTAAAAAAGAATGACATAACCACTCTCAGCATACCGCATCACCCTATTTATACTTTCTTTTGAATAAATTTTAAAAAAATTCAGAAAAAGAAAAAAATAAAAATCATAAAATATATAAAGTTCACAAAATTAAAAATATTTACTTTTATTTTTAAAATATAAAAAATGTCAAACAAATTAATAAAACCTCAAAATTTTAAGAAATTAAAAATATATTTTATTTTTCAAAATAAATAAAATACAAAAAATGTTAAAACTTCAAAAAATCTCAAAAATTTAGAAAATCGGAAAAAAATGGAAATCTTCAAAAGTTTACAAAATTTAAAAGTATACTTTTGTTTTTAAAATACATAAAATATAAGAAAAAAATTCAAAACCAATTATCACTTTCAAGCAAATATCGCAAATTCTTTAAATACCAAAATGATAATTGAATATAATTTTAGAAAATAAATATTACATTAACCTTTAAAATAATACGAATAATAAAGAAATTAAGTGAAGTTAATTTTAAATATTCAAAAAATAACAATGGATATGGTCCTACACTAATACCATTCATTGATCTTTCACTATGAGATGGTGGTTTGGCATCTAAATTGATGCCTAAATCTTTCATCATGCATGTGGTGAGATTAGGGATAGTATTTATGTATATATATAAATTCTGATATTTTAAGATATTTAATTCTTTTTAGATTCATATTTTAAGATAGTATTTATGAAGTCAAAGCGAATGTGAATAAAAAAAAAATCTGTTTCTTAATCTAACCTCAACCTTAAAAAATACACACTACCAACTAAATTACATTTATATTTTCTAACTTTTTTTTAAGGAAAATTCATTAATTCATTCAATGAATGAGACCATACAATTCAGGGAAAAAAATAATAAACGCTCGTTGTAGGCAGTGAAGGACAAACTCCATTAACACAACAAAAACTTCAGCCTCAACATCAATAGAACATTATGGCACGTTGACAATTGGCTCTATCACAACATTTCTGGAGTGATTGCAAGCACTTAATATAATATGAAAATCAACTCCAAATAGTCCAAAGCGATGGGCATAAATCAGCAAAAGAACCGAGTATCCACCAATCTAGAGAGGACAACAACAAAACTAACCCTAAAATCACTTGAAGAAGCAAAACTAAAAAGCGTACTACAAGAGTAGGCAAAAACAAACAAAAAATACCCACAAAATGAAGACATTAAACAATGATAAAACAAACAAAAAAACATATAAACCTTAAGACAACAGGAGTCCAAACCAACTCATGAATAATTTATTATTCTGAAATACTCTCAAAACAAAAACAGATTAAAAAGCCAATGAAGAGCCACCCACTTTCTAAAAAAAACTGCTGGTAGTCGGTGTGTTTTAATGATGATAGCATCATCATCTGTCCATCACAACTTGTGAAGATAACAAAAATACCCACAAAATATATTTGCAAACTGAAAAGAGAGAAGGCACCTAGAGTGAATGAGAAAAAAAAAAGAAATAGAGAATTGATGGACAGAAGAAAAAGGCAGGCGGTAGCTAGCCAAATTTAATCTTCTTAATTAATTAATGTACTCTAAAAAAATTAGTATTTGAATAGTTAAAATGGTGGCAAAGACAACTTTTAAAATGAGAATTAAAATTATATGTATCTAATCCATTAAATTAAAATAAATGGTTATGAGTCCTAGGTTTTGTATTTATCTTACTTTATTAAAATAAAACCAACAACATCCAACCTTTCTCTTTTTATTTCTTTTCACTCTATAATTAAATTAGCAAGGTGAACATTTTTGGATAATTTTACTTTTTTGAGAAAAAAAAGGAATGAAAAGCAAGGGTTATTAAGATTAATCAATTTGTGTATTAGGTAATTTGGGTTCTCATTTTAAAAATTCACCGTAGTTACCACCGTTAAAAATATATATTAAAAAAATCCTTATGTCATATAAATATCTAGCGTATTATATTATTTAAAAAAGGCATAATGATTTATTTGACTCTTCAACTCTACAAAACAAGTCATTTTAGCATTTCATTTAAAATTTCACATTTTTTACCCATTTAACTTGCATTGTTTGTCAAATCATCCCAAAATGAATGGAAAAGTTAACGTCTGTTAACTTTACTGACATGGCATCTACGTGAAAGTCCACATGTATGTCACGTTAACAATAAATTAAATTTTTAAAAGGAAAAATATTTTTGTACTTTTTATTTTTATTTTTGAATTTTATATATTTCAAAAATTAATTAATTTTAAACATAGCAGTCCACGTGTATCACGTTAGCAAAATTAATAGATGTTAACTTTTCTCTTCATTCATTGAGTGATTTGACAAACAACGCAAGTTTAAGAGATAAAAAAAAGCGAAAAATTAAATGAAAAACTAAAATGACTTTTCTTATGAAGTTAGAGGACCATTAAAAATTAAATTTCTTTTCATTGATGATGTACTTAATAATAACTCTAATTTATATATAAATTAATTTTCTTATCCCGTGTTACTCATGCGGTTTATAAAATTATTATTATTTAAATAGAGATTATTGATAAAATAATATTTAAAAGATATAAACAGAATAAAAAATATACTTTAAGTTTTTAAAGATAATATATTTATAATATTATGAATATAATATATGCAGGAAGAAAAGTTGAAAAATAAAACAATTATAATAAAGTTTAAAAGGATTTTAAAATTTTAAATTTAGAAATTGACTTTTAAATAATTTATTTTGGTACGAAATAATATTTTAAATAATATAAAAGCATAGATTTGACTTTTTTAAAAATCACTAATTTTTGTTTGTAATATGGATAGTGTTGTAGGTATAAATAAAATATTTAAAATTTATTACATAAGATAGGTTAAATTACATAAAAAATTTTAAAAATTAAAAATAAATTTTAAAGAAAATATAACTCGACTATTATTAAATCTATTTTATATTAAAGACACAATACAGTAAATAAGATATATGAATACACATTTTAAATATAGAGGAAGTATAAATATTATTTATCTTTATGATAAATATTATATATGTTTTATTTTGAATTTCAAACTTTAAATTATATTTTAACATAAATAAAAATGTGTTATTTAAATTATTTTTATGAAAAATGTTAACTTTAAACTAAATATTAAAATTAATAAAATTAAATTAAAAATGTTAAAATTAAAATTGTGTTATGGATTTTTCATGAAAGGATAAAAAATTTAAATATTAAGATAAATAATATTTTAATTAAATATTATTTATCTTTAGACTTTATGATAAATATCATATTATGTTTTATTTTAAAATTTAAACTTTAAACTATATTTTTAAAGGAGAAATAAAACATATTATTTGAAATATATTTTCTATGAAACTTTTAAATTTAAACTAAATACTAAAATTAATAAATTTAAATTTCTAGTTTAAAATAAAAATATTAAAATTAAAATTGTGTTCTGAATTTTTAAATTGTTGGGATTTTAAACTATATTTTTAAAGGATAAATAAGAAAATGTATTATTTAAATTAAATTTTAAATGAAAATTTTAACTTTAAACTAAATGTT
This sequence comes from Gossypium raimondii, assembly GCF_025698545.1. Taxonomy (NCBI): domain Eukaryota; kingdom Viridiplantae; phylum Streptophyta; class Magnoliopsida; order Malvales; family Malvaceae; genus Gossypium; species Gossypium raimondii. The sequence continues at coordinate 29,368,119 of NC_068571.1, read as the reverse complement.
AAAATTAATAAGTTTAAAATATAAAATAAAAATAAAATTGTGTTATGAATATTTTATTAAAATTAAAATTAATATTTAAATCCATTTAAATTTAGAATTAAAATTAAAATTTAAATAATGAACAAGTTTTTATATAGATTGGTTTTGGGATAACATATAAATTCCAAATGACATAACTTTAACTGGTTTAATATTTGTTTTGTTGGGATAATTTTATAAAATTATTTAAATTCATGATTTAAAATTAAATTAATTTTTATATAGTATATATTTTAATTAATTATTATTTAAATTTATTAGAATTATATTATATTTTAAATTTCTTCTATGATTTTTTTAAAAACGTATATATCACTTAAATTAAATTTTAAATCTTAAATTGTAACATATTAAAACAAAAAAATTTAAATTTTAAATTTTTTAGATTTTATTATTAGTTTAAACCATATAATTTTAAATTATTATTCTGTATTAATTTTAAAAAATGGATATTATATAAAAAATAAATTTGTTGGGACGTAGGTTAGCTGAGAGCCTAATACCATTATCTGAATTATTTTTATTTTTAAAAGAGGGTCCTCCGATTTAGGTAGGAATAGGATGGGCAGCAGGTATGGTTTTTGACTTTCATGCTTATAGCACTTGAAAAACAGACTCTTTTTCCTTCTAATTTTTTATATCAATATTTTCTTTAAATCTATTTATAACATTATATTAAATAATATTTGTTATTTTTTTATCATTTAGCATAATTTAATGTATATATTAGTCTAATAGCTAATCCTTTTATCTAATTCGGTTAAAATTCTAAATTTTCTTTTTAAAGATAAAATATAATGAGGTCCCTATAGTAGGAGTCAGTTTGTATTTTGCCCTTTTTATTCAAAAATTGGGTGAATTGTGCTTAGACCAAAGAGTACATTAATTTTTTCTGTTAAAAATTTCATCCATTTTTATTGTTGAAAATCGATGTGGTTGATAAAATGACTAAACAGTTATACGTGACATGCCATGTGTACTTTATTTTGATTTACAGTGACCAGTCTTTAACAGCAGAAATAGATAAAATTTTAAATAGAAGGATTAATTTGTTCTTTTAACTTAATGTATAAAGATCAATTTGCCCATTTTTTGATTAGAACATTCTAAAAATAGATGAGTAAATTATGTCAAATTAAAATATAATGATTAAATATTGAGATTTAGTATAAAAAATTTGGATGGTACAATGAAATAGACGTATAGAAGATAATTAGATAGTGGAGGAATGTATGGATCAAAACTCATGTGATCCGTCTTCCTTCTTCTATTAATAATATTACATATATTGCAGAGGCAACGCCAGAGTCGCATTCGGATCAGTGCACCCTAATTTGGCATTCTTTCAAAATAAATAACCTTTCTTCTTTTGCACGTCTCCAAAACATAATTATTTAACTTAATATCTTACACTTTCTTTTAGAGGTTCCCATGGCCAGCCCGGCCAAATAAAAAATTTAGTTACATTTCTTAGGTTGAGTCCGACTCAAAAATGAATTTAAAATTTTGCTTAAACTTGATCTAGATAAAAATATTAACATTTAGCATCGGCCCACTCGTATTAATTTTTTATACTATTTTTTAAAAAAATATAATACATCAAAATTACTAAAAATATTAAAATAAATGTTTTTTTAACAATTTAAAAACAAATTTAAAAAAATATATGTGTGTGTGTGTATGTATGTATGTATGTATGATGTGCTGCATGAAAATAATGATATGTGGTAAGCATGTGTGGGAGATCATGGGTTGGGAAGTAAGATCCTATTAAGAATACGAATGAAATCTATGTAAATGTGTCTATTAAGTTATCCTAGTAATGCATGATAAAGTATGGTTGGTGCAAACGGAGTGTCGGGAAAGTATGTGATACGATAATGGACCCCGTGGTGGTGTTATGATGATGTTCACTGGTACAGTAAACACAAAGGCCAATATGGAGAAATGTAGCCTGTCGGGACTGTAAACATGAAGCCAGTCGGGACAGTAAACACGATAAAAGACCAATTTGGCAATTATATGAAAAGACCATAACCATAACATATTCTGGAAATGGTGGATGAGCCACAATTGTAACAGCCCGAATTTGGGGCTAGTCGGAATAGTGGTTTCGGGACCACAAATTCGACGAGAAAAAAAATTTATTTTCATTATATTTTTATGGTCTACGATTTCACAAAATGATTTCATGAAAATTTCGTTCGAAAATTTTGACGTTTGGGCACTCAATTTAGTCAAAAGGACTAAATTGTAAAAAGTGAAAAAGTTGAGTTCTATATGTTAGAGGTGTCCAATTGTTATGAAGTTTTAAATTGGAGGTCTTTATATGGAATTAGACCATTGGTTAAGTTGGTGGACAAAAATGGGTATGGTTAGGCATGTTTCCAAAGTTTTTCATTAAGGGCATTTTAGTCTTTTAGTTATTAAAATGAATTAAAAACAAAATTAAAAGCCAATTTTTGTCCATCTTCAACCCCTAGGCCGAAAATTGCATGGAGAAACCATGACTAGGGTTTTTCAAGCTTCCAAGCTCGATTGTAATTCCGTTCTATCCCCGTTTTTAATGATTTTTACTTTTTTGAAATCCTCGTAATAAGATTTACCTATTTTTACCATTGTTTTGAACTAGGGTTTATGTTTAAAAATTTACCCATGAATGATATGCATGTATTTTGACGTTTTATGGAAGAATATGAATGTTTGGAGTGTGATAAACGATTTGTACTAAGTAATTTTCGATGAAAATGCCTAAAAGAATTAATTTGTAAAAGTTATAAAATATGTCACAAGTGTGTGAATAAGTGAGTATTGTGGACTGCTATAGTTATGAAAATGGTTCATCTAGGCCTAAAATGTAAGGAAATTGAATAAAAATTATTTTACGAGCTTAGGGGCAAAATCGTAATTTTGTGAAACTTTAGGGGCAAAAATATAATTTTTCTAAAGTATGATTTTTGGACTGGAATGAATAGTGTGAAGGTTATATAAGTTAATGTATTGTTATAAATCAAGAAAGATGAGAAATTGAAATTGATCGATAAAAAGAAAAGTGAGAAAAAGTGAAAAATTCTCGAATGAACCTTTGAAATAAAAAGGGATACGAATGAAATGACATAAATTATCACATGTGTGGCACGGATTGTGTGTAGGCCACTATGTAAAAGTGAAAGTGATGGTCACATGTGTAGTACTATGTGCAAGCTACTACGTGTACCGGAATAATAGGTCGCATGTGTAGTACTATGCGCAGGCTACTATGCGTACCGGATAGTTTCGATCACGTGTGTAGTACTATGTGCAGGCTACTACGTGTATCGAATGGTAATGGTCACATGTGTAGGACTATGTGCAGGCTACTATGTGAACCGAATATCATTGTTTAGTAAAGTGGTTGCTATGTGCTGATTCCACCGGACATCATTGATTAATAAGGTGGTTGCTATGTGCTGAATCCACCGAGTATTTGTTATTATTCCGAAGTGTTCATCGAGAAATTGACTAAGTGTAATTGAATAATGAATATAGGTGTGGAATTGAATTGAATATCGACTTAGAAATGGAAAAGTGAATTTTGAATTGAATTGTGATTGAAAGTGAAAAAGTGAAATTATGAAAGAGTACATTTAGCAATAAAACAGTTTAGATGACAACAGTTGTGTGACTTTCAAAAATCACCAAAAATGGTGGAGATTGAATTAGAGGCTGAATAATATATGAAATTGAAGCTGAATGAGTCTATTTTCACATAAAAGAAACAGAGAAAGTAAAAGAGTTATATATTTTGAGATATTTGAAGTTTAGTTAGATAGAGTCAGAATAAGTTCGGAATCCCCTATTATGACTTTGGAAAATTGTAAAAAATTGTAAAAAAATAATTATGGGATAAAGTTTATATGTTTAGAATACTCAGTGAATCTATTTTCAATAGAAACAAATGGAAACAATATCCGAATTCTGTACAATGAGATAATTAATTTTTAGTGAAGAGAGGTCAGAACTGTCGAGCAGTGAAATAGAGGAAACTTTAAAGAATAAACTGTACTATTTGGCTAAACCAAAAATTCTGAAAATTTTATGGTAAGAAGATATGTAAATATAGTTTTGAGGAAAATTTACAGATCTTAATTTGGAGTTCTGTAGCTCCAGGTAAAAATAATTTAGTGCCTCTGACTCGAATAGACAGCTTTGAATATACATGTGAGTGAATAGTGAAATTGTAGTTAATGTTGTTTAAGTGTGTTATACACATTAAGGATGTGGAATGGAGAGGAGGCGGAGGAGGAAAATTGGAAGAACATATGAATGATTTGTGTATAATTGGCCATATGCTCGATTATAATCAATAAACGATTGAAAAGAAATGATATTTATAATTGTGGATTATTAGTTATAGTTAAAGTTCATGTGAGAAAATAAAGTTTCACAGTATGTGTATGTGGTATACTTGGTATATGATTTGGTATGTAGCAATGTCAGAAATGGTTTATGAATTAACTCATGTTGATAAGTTTGATACATAAATAAATGTGGTGTTTATCCATGCTTGTAATGCTTATACTATATGTTTATTTGGCTAGCATGTTTGGTGTGTATGCTTAGGCTTTGGCCAAGTTGTGGCTGGATTACGCCACATTAAATTTATAAAATTATGCATTGAGATTGTAAATGTCTAGATGGAAATATGTTTGTGATCATAAAAGGGTGGTAAGGTTTAAAGTTTGTAATCTTTATTAAAATGGTTTATCATGTGGTTAGTCTTCAAAAAGACTAGCTTGCGACTATGGTTGAGTGTAATATTTATATCTTGTGTGATATGCATATGTATTAGTATTGAACTTAATGAAATTGAATTGTACATGAATTAAATGGAAATTGCAAATGATATGATTTGAATTAAATGAATTATTGTGGTATTGAAATGTATATTGGATTGAGAAATTGAATTGAATTGTGAACATGAGAATCGTGAATTAAATGAAATGGAAATGAAGTATTGAATTGCATGAGTATGTATTGGGTCTCAGAAGCCCTATTTGTTACAAATATAGTATTTTGAAGTTATAACGTGAAGATTTATAAAAGCATGTTAAAAATTTGAAGAGTTTAAATTTGAATGAAACTTTATAACTCGGTTTAACATGTTTATAAGTGTATGTGTTCTGGTAATTCCTCGTACCCTATTCCGACATCGAATATGGGTAAGGGGTGTTACAATGTGACATCGCCAGATTTGGTCATAATGTTTAGACCGGATTTGAGGTGTTACAACAATCGTCTACTAGGGTTTGTGCGTGTCCCGGGGACGATGATAGGCAAACTTCAAGTGATGATGAGTTTAGGCAAATCCATATCGTAAAACACAGCAGTTTACATGAAGCCTCTGTAGCGATTCCCTTATAAAACTTTTGAGGCGATTTATTTGGGAAGCCTCTATTGTGAGTCCCTTATAAAGCTTTTGTGGCAAGTCACCGTAAAGCTTTTGTAGCATGCTACCTGAAAAACCTATGTGTCATAATGTTTGGAAAGCCTATCAGGCGAATTCTGTCACACCTAAGTGGCGAGTTAATAATCCACCTTTGTGGCAAGATCTGGGTATGCCTTTGAGGCATTTTCTGAAAGAGTTTTTGGTAGTGTACTTGACTGATGAATCCGTCATAGTTATTCGCTAAGTCAAAAAGAGAGCTTGGCATATATGTAATTATGGGTGGTGTAAGTGTCCACTAATTTTGGAAGTTCTCACATTTTGTATCAAAGTCATCTGAGTTCTATTGGGTAATCTAAGATATTTCCTTCATCGAATCAAGTTCGTCATCTGGGTCGATTTAAAGATATGATGTAACTAGCGATATAACAACTGCTAGAGCCAGTGTAAGAATCCATCGAGAGTAGAGCCTGTATGCCTATCATTCCAAGAAATGTATCCAACCTCTATCTCTAGGCGATTGAGAAATAGGAGTCCCTATAAGGTAGGAAGCTTGTGATCTTCCAATAGAGTGAAATGCGTATAAGGTGGTCAAGTTAGAGGTTGGCGTCTAGTTATCCACTAGGAATCAGAAACATATCCTCTAAAGTCTGAAAGAAAGTCTAGAAATTCCTAAGTCAATGAATTCAACAACACCAGCTAAAGGTAATAATGGTTGAGAATCATTAATTTTTGTTGAACTTACATGCGTCTATTTGTGATGCAGGATTCTAGAATTGGAACTAGTATGCCAAGAGGGACTAAGCTAGGAATGCGCCAAGATGGCAGAGCGATATTATGCATACAGAGGGGCATTTTTGGATAAAGTTTTAAGTTGTAATATATTAAACTTTTTTAAAAAAATTGTATTTAGTAAACGCCACTTTTAAGATCTTTTGACTTAGAAAGATTATAAACTAATAAGAAGTATGTTCAGTTTAGTGTTCGCCTAATGAAAAATTCTGTTAGGTATTTATGTTTGGGGCATCCTATATCTGAGTCCGGTAAATCGGATTGAATATAGGGTGTTACAAGTTAATTATTATCAGAGCTTTTGATTTCACCAGTTCTCTAGAATTTAAGATAGGGTCAGCCCTGTATGCATGATCCGCCGGGTTTGGCTTAGTCTCTCAGGTAAGTTAAATAAGTTAGTTATGGCAAATGCTCTAATACACCGTTAGTATTGTGGTAAGTCAAACATTTGGAAAGAAAGATGATAGTTTCATTACTAAAGAAGGAAAATAATACAAACTGAACAAAGAAATTAAATACAAGAAAAGGAAAAGGTCTTCAATTTCCCTCCTATGCAAGCTGATCAATTGGGTCAGTAGGGGTTTCCTCTGTCCAAGGGCATTCTCTAGGGACTTTTTCAAGATCAATTAAATATTCCAAATTCTCCTCCTCTATCTCTGGCTCAATGAAAATGAAGAAGTTGGTCGATTGCTTCCATTCCCTTTAGAACTTTTCCCGATCTTTGCCTTCAGGATTGTAAACATTGAAGTTTAGAGATTCAGTGGTGACCTTTTGTAGGCAATTAAAGTTCACCTAACTCAGATTGATAGAGCCCTACTAATTCATTTGATAATTTAATTAGTTTAATAAATCTATTAATTTGGACTAACACTACTAATTCGTGACTTAATTAGATTAGTAATTATTTTCTGTAATTAATATAATAATAATTTCTCTAATCTGCAATCACTTGGGTACGATCCTCAGAATGCTTACCAATATTTTGTTGTAAACTTTACTATATTACAATTTGACTTGTACGCTTGTGGACACCGTCATTTAATTTAATATATTTTTGTTTGATATTTTTACTATAAACGATAACACGTTTATAGGAGCCAAATATTTCGCCTAAACCCAAACTAGCACATCACTCGATCTGATTCGTGCATCTCGAACATCGCGATAATTATCAATAGCACCTTGACATGCCAGATATTGCGATTAGCCAAAAATTCAGTCGGGATGTATTCTTGAATTCTCGGATCAACGTATGGAATCCATTCAAACTATAATACGAAATTATAAATTTTATTAAGTACCTAATATAAAATTTCAAATATTTATGTAAATATTATATAATTTAAAATTTCAAAAATTAACATTGGCTTCTGATCGTTGATCTAACAGTAGTCAAATATCTTCAAGCTTGTTCGCTATACCCACATGACTCACTTAATTGTTTCACCTATTCGAATAGTATGTTATTTACAAAATATAATAATGAAAAAAATATTATGATAACTATATTATCAAATGAATTTACCTTATTACGAGTGGGAAAGAATAAGGGTGTTATTGTTGGGAAATGTGTCTATATTGTAGTAAACATGTAAATGTTTTCTATTAATTTGAACGATGAATAAATAAATAAAGTTATTTTCACATTTCACTATTATGTCCTTTTTATTTATGTCTTTTATATTTTACATGCATAGTGAAATTGTGACAAGCAAATATTAGTTCATTGATTGTCTAAAGTTCAAACTGAAGATAAGTGGCATTGTAAAGAACGCTTACATTGCGAGAAAGATAACTTACTTCAGTAGATAATCTAAATGAGTCTGTAATCCCATAAAAGAATCAAAATTAGAATTTGATTCAAATATTGAGAAGGATTATTATGTCGTCTACAATTCCAATTAGTGAGATGGCTAGTCTTGGCTATTGGAGCAGTTGACTCCATGAGTAGAGACATAGATGTATTCATTGGTAGAATGGTACATTGGACTGGACCCAAAATGAATTAATTCTGAATCCATTTGTGAATTAATTCACTTGTGACGTTCATGATGTGATTTACCTAAATCTTGAGTCAGTCACTGACCATGCATATGCAACTCATGTGCTTTGATATAAGTGGAGGCTTGTGCTCTAAAGATGATCGAGTCCATAGCCGATATGTTGGGTACATGACTTGTGTATGGCATGATTTTACTAGCAACAGTGGAATTCATAGCTCAATTAAAGAGTTAATGATATCCTCTTATTGACATTGTGTAGATTGATAAATATGGAACGTGACCACGGGTTGCTTGTTCTCGAATGAGTAATTTATCATAGTCATTTGTTAATAGTGATCATATTAATCATTAAGAAGACACAATGGAGACAATGAGATAAAATGGGATTGTATTGAATGAACGTATTTAACTCAAAGGAATCAAGGATATCATATGAGGGTAACACACACATGACGATGCCATTGGACAAAATAGTTGGATGAATTGTTTTTGTAAAGAGTATACAATAAGGAGTTTTCAATCATGGTACTTCTTGTGGACTAACTTCATGATTAAGTAATTGCGAATTATCGGAATGATGTTTCTGGGCATAATTGCAATCACTAGAGCCTAATTGTATATGTCCGATTGGTCCCTCCGCAAGCTTAACAAAAGCTTGATAGAACTGCATTTGAATCAGAAGAAAATTTTACGAGTTTGAGAATAATTTAATTGAGTTGATTTATTTGATGTGGAATTAAATTAGGTGGTCGTGAGAATTATTCAACTAGAGAATTTGATTAAAGAATTTTCTTGAAAAATTAATTTGGAAAATCTAAGTGATTTTTGGAAAAATTAATTTTGATCAAGTAAAATTAAATTAATCAAATCAATTAAAATTAATATGATATTTTTCGAAATTAATTTTAAAGTCAGACAATTGGCCCAATGGGTAATTGAATTTGAAAATTAGACCTGAGATCATAAATTTGGCCTAGGAGCCCAAAACCGATATCAAGACCCAAAAACTAGTCAAATCGGGCCTGGTATGTGAAATCAGGCCGACGGTCTAACCGATGGCTAGACTGGATTAGTCAGCTCGTTATTGACCCGAACCGAACCAAAAGTAGTCGGGTTGGCTCATGGTGCCGTAAGGGTGTCGCACCTGCATCATCAGACACGGCGGTATCGGTGGTTGCAGCAACGGTGTCCCGGTGGCTAGCGGCAATTGGTCGTTGGTGGTTGAACAGTGGAAGAGTTACACTCCTACTGGGACTCTACCTGAGAATTTGATTTCAGATTCATTATTCCAAAAATAATATTATTTTAATAGTTTAATATTAAATTTAATTTAATACTTATCTTAAGTATATTTTATTGATTTAATATTAAAGTGATTATCTTAATATTAAATTTAATTTAATGTTTATCTTGTAGATAAACATTCTATTCTTTAATAAGATTTAATATTAAATTTAATCTTATATTTATTAATATGAATATTATATTAATTTAATATTAAAGTGATTAAAGTTTAATCATAGTTGAACTCTCTAAACTCTCCATATATAAAGAGAGTCTTGAGTCATTATTTACAAACACTTGAATTCAAGAGAAAGTTGTAGAGAGAAAATTCTCTAAAGAGATTATTTCAGAAAATTTCTAGAGATATTTTTTTGATTTACAACTTGACCTAAAAGTTTAGAGGAATTGCAAAATTACCCCACTGGTAAGTTTTGTGAAATTTTTTTTGATTCAAAGCGAGCCCATGCTCGGCAGATGTGAGCTTGAGGATAGCGGAGAAGACTACTCGGTCCAAGCGCTCATCCTAGATGAATCGAAAATGTACAATTAAGATTAATTGTTTATTAATTTTGATATCACAACCAAGATCTTGTTTTGGAAAAATTTTAAAAACTTTGGTTTTTACTTAAATTTATTTTTCGCTGCGTTTTTCAAACTCATTTTTCCAACAGTTTACTCAGGGACGTAAAAATGGTAGCTCGTACCATGCCCATGACTGGGTAAGAAGTATGCAACCACAAATTTTAATTTTTTGTAGTTGCGTCGCCCGACACATCTCTCGGTACAATGTCGTCAACACAACTAATCCACAACTATGTCCCCTCGCTTCTTTCAAGTCGACGAGTTATAGTAACCACCTTAAATGTACCAAAATTTGGAATTTATTAGACATTAGGAGACTTCTAATTAACTTCAGGATGAATATTCGGGAGTATTGTTCTCTTTCAACGGCACTCGCGGAGTTTTCGATATAATTGAAATTTTCTTCCAACCATTTCATCTTTATCTGACTACCAAAAAACTTATTTGACACCTTGCATAATAGTTGCTCACAAATTGCGCTCCAATTGCCAACACCCAATGCCCCCATAACGGTTAATCCATCTACGGTAAACCGAGTTGTAAAGCTACGTCCTCGAGTGTAATTGTACACTCACTGCATAGAAGATGGAATATGTGTGTCTCGGGTCTCCATCTTTCTACCAAAATACTGATAAGTGCGGGATCCAATTTAGTCCCTCCGAACATACGTGACATGTGCACAAATCTCGCCTCTTGCAAGTGTTGTTCAATAATACGCAATGCCCTCGCAATTACATTGTGTATGTATGTCTCTAAAATCTGATCTTCGATTTGATTATATAAATATAAAAAATTATAAATTTAATAATGTTAACAACTTAATAATGAACTTAATTAAAATTAAAAAATTTAATAATATTTTCTTACCATTTGCAATGGGATGACGGAAATGTGTTTGTCATCCAAACGAATAAGCGGAATTGTCATTATAAAAATCAATTAAAACAAAGAAATTAAGAAATATAAAATTAAAACAACAATATTTTGAGAGAAAATGAATGAAAAATTGAGAACTAAATAGTTGAGAGAATAAATAAATTGAGAGAATTAGGAGAATGAGATTTGAATGCAAAATAAAGAAAATGACTTGAGTTTATATAGCAAATAAACTAGCTATTTTTAGCCATTGGAAAAAATTTTGTCGTTGAATTTTTTGACCATTGGGAGAAGTTACAATTGGACGAAAAAGCGTCCTGCTAGACACGTTTCTATTTCACTCTCTAGAATTAGACTACTTCCCTAAATATCGAAAAAAAACCAACCTATTTCCCCATTATCTTCCAAAATTTTCATATATTGCTAATTTACCCTTAAGTTTTCAAAAAGAGCCAAACTGCATTTTTAACGAAAATGCTAACTAAAACATTTATATTTTAACGATGTTGGCGTGGCATTCCATATGTACTTTATGCTAACATGACACTATTTGTCTTATATGTCATGCCAACAAATAATTTAAAATTATAAAAACATTCAAAAAATAAAAATTTCAAATTTTAAAAATATAAAAGTTAATAAAATTTTAAAAAAAATAGCATGAAGTACATGTGAGTTTCTATACAAGCTTCTATATTTAAAAATTTAATGTCTTAGTGTTTCCATTAAAAAATAGTTCAACTATTTTTAAAAGTTTGATAGTCAAGTTCGATTCTTTTTAAAAGTTGGGATGGTCAAATTTAGTTCAAAAAATAATAATAGCTAAATTGACCAAATATATCAACGTTAATGGCTAAACTTAATGCATGAAATGTTATTAAAAAATGAAACTATCTTCATAAATTATGGAAAAATTACTTAATACATCAAACGTGAAAATGTTTTTAAAGTAATTAATAAAACTTGCAAAAATTACTTAATACATAAAATACTACTTAAAACATGAAAATATTTTAAAAGTAATTAATAAAACTTGAAAAATTACTTAATACATAAAATATTACTTCAAAAAATGTTTTAAGAAATTAATTCATTTAAAATGGAAGAATTACTTAATTAATTTAAAATGAGCTAGTATTTGGTACATCGACAATATATTTTTATTCCACAAACAATCTTAAAAATTGTCATGTGTCTATTCTTTTAAAATATTTAATCTTTTAATATTTTGTAAGACACTTATCAACCTCTAACTCTACTCCCGAGTCTTAAAAACTTCACCGCAATATATATTAATATATGAAGTAATTGAAGAGATTAATTATTTGGATATAACCCTCCTACTAATGTAACCTTTAAGAATTGAAATTGAATTATTTCTTTAAAAGTATTAGGATGGATTTGGATAGATGATGTGTTTACTTGCTACTAATGTAAAAATAATAGTCACGATGAAATTAAATATTATAACGATACTATAATATAAAAAAATTTAAAAATCATTGATTAAAATAAAATCTTAAAAAAAAGTAATGAACGGCGTTGAATTTTTGTCCGGTGATCGGATTGGCGAGGGAGAGGACTCTATCATTGATCGTAACACCAAAAAAGTTCAGTTTAAGGATGGAGGTGATGGCTCTTTGGCAAATATGGTGGTTGACTCGGCTTCGGTAAGCGGAGTTTCATGGAAAGACAAACTTTTGGGAGGGTCGATTTCTAACTCTCTTGGTGGTGCCACTAATCTTGACTTAGTGATTGAGGATGGTGATATCCTTAGATCCAACATTAATGGTATTCTTGCCATTGACTTCTCGGATCGCATTAACAAAATTCTAGTAAAAGAAATGGAGTCCATTGTGGTGGTCAAGTTGCTAGGGTGCAATATAGGTTATGGGGTTTTGCATAATCGTATTACTAGTCTTTGGAATCCTATTCAATCCTTTCGCCTAATGGATGTGGAAAATGGATATTATCTAGTTCGGTTCCAGAGTAGGGTCGATTATTATGTGGCATTGACATAAGGTCTTTAGATAGTGTTTGGACACTATCTCATAGTCCAACCGTGGACAGTGGATTTTGACTCGTCAAGACCATTCCCTTGTGATGTGTTGGCTTGGATCCATTTTTTGGGCCTGCAGGGGTTCCTGTACCAAAATAAGATTTTAGAGGAGATTGCAAGCTTGGTTGGTAAAGTGGTTAAACTTGATATTAAAAAAAATAGTGGGTAAAGGGGACAATTCGCCCGAATGGTTGTTTTTGTCGATCTAGAGAAACCTCTTACCCCACAAGTACTGATCAATGGCCGATTAAAACGTGTGGAGTTCGAGGCGTTACCTGAGATATGTTTCTCATGTGGTAAATATGGCTATCTTAAGACTTTGTGTATTTCTTCTTTGACAGATCGAAACAGTCACGGCGGTGAAGAGAATTCTAAGAGCTCTTTGAATAGTGGAACAACTCCAGTGAAGAAAATGGATGTTCTACTGACGACGGGTGAAGCCTTCGGCCCGTGGATGGTGGTTGAGCGCAAATCTAGGCACAAATAGGAAATGATTCGTAGATAAAAAGTAAAAATTTCAGAAGGAAATTTGGTAGGTTCCAGATTTGAAACTCTATCTTCTATGGATACAGAAGCCCTAACGTTAGGTATGGAGGCGCCTTCTAAGGATTTAGGTAAGGTTAGGTTTACCTAAGGTGATTTCATTAAAAATCTGAAAGGCAAAGGCCTTGAAAAGGTGAATAGGTCGATGGCTGTGGATAATATGGGTGAAGAAATGTTGGGCCATGATGATGATATTGGGTCAGGCAAAAAATCTGGGCCTTTGGAGGTTAATAGTGTGGGGCAGGCGTTGGGGCCAAAGACTCATGTCTCGTCGCAGGTTGGAGGCCTGGCGCCCGAAGGTTCTGAGTGACTTCCGGTATTGAGCCTTTCATAGGAGTGTTCTGGGCCTCAACAAATAGTGGGATTTCAATTGGAATGCCTTGGATTACAGCAGGCTGAGGGCTAGATCTCTAATTTGCAAGCTAGATCTCTAATTTCTTAGGTTTGGGCTTAAATAGTGTAGCAGGTTTTGAGCATAAGGACCCAAAAGTTTCTATTTCTCTTTCCAATGATAAGGCTATCTCTTTACATGTTAATCCCACTTTCGTAAAACATCCTGAGGTAAAAGTAGGTCTAATTTCTAATGTTTTTGACCCTAAAAAGCATACTACTGTTACTTTTCAAGAGAATTTGGATAATAAATCCAAGTCAAAGGTGCGTGTAAATCCTTTGAGTTTTCCTAAAGGGCATGACATATTGTTGAAAGTAAGAAAAAGAATGAACATAGTGGGAAATCTTTATTTAAATTATTCGTGGGCGTGAGGGGAAATTCAAACCTGCCAGTAGTTCACGAGTCTCTCTCTCAAAAACCATGGGTTCTATGGTAGAGCTTATTAGTGTGCGGACTGAAATTTCTTCAGATAAACCAGATGTCAAATATGGCAGTGTCTAAGTTTCTGATATCTTTTAAGAGGTTAGTCTTTCTTCTCATATTTATTTTATTTATGAATTTTACTATATTTTCTTGGAATTGTCAGGGATGTGCAAGTTCTAAATTTATTAGAGTCTTCCAGGAATATAGTCGAGAGCATCGACCAGATTTGATCAGTCTTTTAGAAACTAGGGTTAGTGGTGATAAAGTTGATTTGGTTATTGCTAAGCTCGGTTTTCAAAATTCTCATCATGTGGAAGCAGTCAGTTTTTCAGGTGGTATCTGGATTGAGTGGAGGGATTTGATTAGTATGGAGGTTCTCCAAAGTTATCCCCAATTTTTCTTAGTTAAAGTTACTGATAGCTCCTTTCGGTAGCCTTTTTCTAGTCTTCTTTATATATGGTAGTCCTAATAGTCAAAAAAGGAGACACTTATAGGAGGCACTGCAAAGTTCTATTCCGTTGGATGGATCCTCGTGGGTGGTGATTGGTGACTTTAATGCCATCATTTCCTCTAGTGAGAAAAAAATAGGGCGAGTTATAGGAAAAATGTGTTCGTTCTTTGGTAATTTTTTAGATTTCGCTTAGTTACAAGATTTAGGTTTTCAGGGGTCGCAGTTAAATTGGCAAAGAGGGAGGATTGTTGAGCGCTTGGATAGGGCCATTTGCAATAATGCTTGGAACACGAGCTTTCCAAATTCAATGGTAACCCATTTACCACGGCTCAATTCTAATCACAGACCTCTAAAATTGTCTCTTATGCCTGAAGTCCATTCGTTAAGAAGGCGCCCGTTCAGATTTTTAGCAGGTTGGATTGAACACTCATCTTTTTCGAATTTTGTTAAAGAGAATTAGAGGGTGTCTGCTAGCATGTTGTCTCTGCATTCTAAGTTTACTGATCAAGTTAAGAAATGGAACAAAGAGGTTTATGGTCATATTTTTGCTCGTAAAAAGCTCATATCTCGTAAACTGGAAAATATTGAGATTGAACATGATAGAACTAACTCGGAATTTCTTAAGCAAGTCGAGATGGATGTTGGAGAGGAATTGGAGAATGTGCTACATCATGAAAAGTTCATTTAGTGGCAAAAAGCGCGTTGTGATTGGTTGGTTTTAGGGGACTGCAACACAAATTTTTTTCACTCGCACATTTTGAGGAGACGTAAATAAAATAGAATTACTGCTTTGAAAAATGGCTTGGGTGAGTGGATTATGGATGATGATCAACTGAAGCTTGAAGCGGTTAATTTTTACTGTAATTTGTATGACGAGTATCCTGGGCTAATGAGATATTTTCCATCTATTGCTTTTCCGTGCCTTAAAGATGAGGATTTTAATATCTTTAACAGACGGGTGTCGGATGAAGAAATTAAAGCCGCTCTTTTTTATATGGCACCCTTAAAGACTTCAGGGAGTGACGGATATCATGCCTGGTTCTATCAAAGTCAGTGGGATCATGTTGGTAACTCGGTTTGTATGTAGGTTAAGGAGGTCTTTGAAGGAAAAAACATTGATTTGGAGTTAAATAATTCTCTTATTGTGCTTATCCCTAAAGTTCAGAATCCTGAAGATTTCTCTCAGTTCTGGCCAATTAGCTTATGTTCCATTCTTTATAAGCTGGTCATGAAAATCATTGCTAATCGATTTAAAGCGGTCTTTCCAAGGCTTTTAGCTTCTGAGCAAGTTGGTTTTGTTGCAAGACAAAACATCACTGATAACATTATCACTGCTCAAGTGGTTATTCATTCCATGAGAGGTACATAGAAAAACAAGAAATGGATGGCCATCAAAATTGACCTTGAGAAGGCTTATGATCAGGTACGGTAGGATTTCATTGATGAGTTGCTCCAAGCTACAGGTATTCCTATTTTTTTACGAAATGTTATTATGTCTGCAATTTCTAGCTCTACTATGCAGGTATTGTGGAATGGTGTCCCAACTCAGAAATTTTAGCCAGTTAGGGGCGTTCGTCAGGGATGTCCTTTATCTCATTATATGTTTATTCTTTGCATGGAGTGGTTAGGTCATAATATCCGTAATGCTATTAATGTTGGTAGTTGGTCTCCTATTAGGTTGTCTCGAGGTGGCCCATCGTTATCTCATCTTTTTTTTGCTGATGACTTGATACTTTTTGGTCATGCTGATGATAATCAAGCTCGGGTAATTAAAAGTATTTTGGATGAGTTTTGTGACTATTCGGGGCATTAGATTAATTTACGAAAGACAAATATCTTTTTCTCAAAAAGTGTAGACGACAACTTGGGGGGCATATAAGTGGTTTCTTTGGTTTTCAAAGAGTTACAAATTTGGGATATTATCTTGGTGTACCACTTTTTCATGACAACGTCATTAGCAGCACTTTGCGTTTCGTGGTGGAAATGGTGCGTAGTAAATTGATGCCTGTTAACTTTCTTTAGCTGGAAGGGTTACTTTGGCGCAATATGTTTTTCTCTCGATTCCCAGTTATTTTACGCAGACAATGATGGTTCCCAAAGGTGTTTGCGATGAGATTGGGCGCATAGTTCAGAAATTTGTTTGGGGAGTTCATAACAGCAGCTCAAAGACGGCCTTGGTTAGTTAGGATTCGGTGTGCCAACCTAAGTCTCACGGAGGTCTTGGTCTCAGATAGTTGAAAAACCGAAATACCTCATTCATGATGAAGGTTGGTTTTAACATCATTTCCAATACCAATGCCCTCTGGATTCAGGTGCTTCGGTTAAAATATAGAGTCCTTAGTGGTTTACCAGAAGATTTATCAAGGAGTCGGTGTTTCTTTTTATGGAGATCCATTTCTAAGGTATAGCCCTTCATTCATGAGAACCTAATCTCGTCAGTTGGAGACGGAAATAGTATCAAATGCTGGCAAGACCCCTAGATTCCAAATTGCAGTCCCTTATTAAATTATATCCCTTCTTCTGCTAACCTTTTTCTAGATTGTTCCCTTAATAGTATGGTTGCAGGTGATGACTCTTAGAACTTGGATCTTTTCAGGCGTTGGGTACCAGAGGAGATTATCAACAAAATAATAGGTGTACCACCGCCATATCCTTCGTCAAGTCCTGATAGAATTATTTAGGGAGCCACTTCGATGGGCTCTTTCTCTCTCAAAAGCGCTTACGAGAAAGTTTGTGAAGGCACTTTTAATTTAAAAGAGTGGTTCTGGGAAATACCTTAGAAGTTTCAAGGCCCTCATCGGATTCATTTTTTCATCTGGTTGGCTTTAAAGCAACATCTCTTAAGAAACGTTGAAAGGGTAAGGCGAGGCTTTGGAAGTAACAGAGCTTGTGGCCTTTGTGGACATGATTATGAAGATGTTTTGCATATACTTAGAAATTGTAATGCTGCCAGATGCATTTGGGATAAGCTTATTCCACAGCAAGGTCTTTCTGATTTCTACACTAGATCTCTTCTCGACTGGATGAGGAACAATTTTCAGAGCCATTTTTCTTCCTCTTTGGATGGAATCGATTGGCCATGTCTCTTTGGGATTATCGTGTGGCGTATCTGGAAGAATCAGAACTTGTTCATTTTCCAAGGCATTTCGTGGAGTGTTGATGAGATCATTAAAATCTCATATAGTTGGACGAAACGATATTCCTCCAATTCAATGATTTCATATCATAAAGCACGAAGTCATCTTCATAATTGGCCTTTACCTAATAGCTGGGTGAGTTTGAACACAGATGGTTCGGTTAGGTTTGACAAAGGTTTCGCAGCAGATGGTGGCTGTGTGAGAGATCATAATGGTGAATGAATCATTGGGTTCGCTAAATATTTAGGTAATTGCACTGTTTTGGAGGCAGAGCTTTGGGGAATACTGGATGGGTTGAACCTTATTTTGGATAGACATTTCGAGAGAATCCTAATCCAACCTGATAGTATTGAAGCTATTAATGTAATCCTAGAAGATTCTTCAGGGAACTCTAAATTTGCCTTAGTCAGGAAAACTCATCATATTCTGAAGAGGGTGAAGCAGTGGAAAATTCACAGCACGTTTGGTTCGCTGTATTGGAATAGAGGCGTAATGGAATAGAGGCGTACTGGAATAGAGGCATAATGGAATAGAGGCGTAATAGCAATTCAATTGTTTGGTTGAATGTAATGGAATAGAGGTGTAATAGTATTCTTGTGTTTGGTTGAATGTAATGGAGGTGTAATAGCATAAGGGAAAAAACTAAAATGACTAGAATACCCTTAGTAGAAATTTGTTTAGGTAAATGATTATTGTTATTGTTATTAAATTTTAATAAGATTATTAATATCAATAATAAATAATTTAATCATATTTTAACATAATTATTATTAAATATATTTTAATTAAAATATATAATTTAATAAAATTCTTAATAATCAATATTCTTATATAAATTTACTAAAATCATAATATATGTTACTATAAAATATAATTTAACATAATTATTATTAAATATATTTCAATTAAAATATATAATTTAATAAAATTCTTAATAATCAATATTCTTAATAATCAATATTCTTATAACAAAAATTCAAAGTAATTTCCACGGCTAAAATGTTAAGACTAAAATTGTGATTGTTGTGATTGTTGTTGTATGTGTGTGATTGATTCTATTCTTTGCAAATGAATATGATTTGAATTGTTAGATGCACACCGACACCTGCTATTGGAACAAGAAACATGGTTTTTTACAAACATAAAAGAGTAATTTGATTGAATTCTAGTGCAGAGAATCAAAAGCCCAGATGGAACATTTTGTACTAACTTTTTAAGTACATAAATAAACCTTTAGAATCCTAGGATTAAACGAATATAAAGACAATAAAATTAAACATGGAAGGAGGGATTGTTCAAGGAAATAAAGTCAATCTGGTTTCTTCAAGTTGAGACAATTATCTGCTGCTTGACTGAGTAACTCTTGAACCTGTTTCAGTTCCTTCACTGGTAAGGAAATAACATACAGATAGTTAGAACTTTAAACTGGGGAGCTTAATTTCTCTAGGTGAAAAAACAACATAGGTTAAAATCTGCTATTAGTCCCTGTACTTTGATTTGCTATTTTAAAATTTTGAAGCGGCAAATAGATTATTGCATTACAAATGCCATGTCAGCTTGCTATTTTAACATATTATTCAAAATAAAGAAAACCACTTAATAGATTTAATGACTGTCGTTTGCTTTAAGATTGAAATTTTGAAACTTGAAAAATTAAATGACTAAAAATGTTCCTGTCGGATAACATGGACTAAATCTACAACTTTTAAGCATAATAAAGGGCTAATAGTAGAATTTAACCAAACAGATTTAATTGCTGTTAAGACTACAATTTTAGAATTCGAAAAAGTACATGTACTAAATCCACAACTTAAGCAAAGTACAAAGTCTAATAGCTGAATTTGGCCAAACAACACATATACTAGTAGATCAAAATGAACTGAAAGTTTAAAAGAATGAGAGATGAAGCAACCATCCTATGTCTTGCATACACAAATGCCAGAATCAAAGCAAACTTAGCCACTGCTCAAACATATGTTGAAATTGAGCAGCCTAACTCACTCTCTTATTTATCTATAAGAAGATGGAAGATGCTTATGTTTGCTACAACACTACTACTCAATGCATATCTGGATTCGGGGAATATAACTTTTCAAGGACTTGGAAAAGCAAATCACACCTAAGCCAAGTCTACATAAAAAAGAATGTAAAAAGGATGGGGGAAAGGTACCAGCAGCCTCTAGTTGTTTCTGAAGTTCTTGGCCTACAACATCATTTTCAGCCTAGACAACAGGGGTAAAATGAAAATGAAAACAGAAAATTCCAACTACTAATTTAAAACGAACAACATTATTGAACAAAGTCTAATCACTAACGTCATCCCCACATGGGATCTAACTGTAATTAGAGTACTGATTGATTCCCAGAAATTCTGACCTGTTTAGCAGCCTTAACAAGAGCAGCACTCATGAGCTTAGGTTGGTCGGCGAAATTGGCAGAGTCCTCGGTGGGATTGGGAGGGGATTCTGGGTAATTAGGGGAGAGCATGGTTCATTGAGATCAATACACTTTCTACTTTGCAAATTAACAGCATGCTTCATGAGATAATCAAGTGATCTACAATTAAAAACAAATTAAACAGTACTATTGCTGAATATATTTAATGAAACACTTGAAAACGGACCTCAAAAAAAGATTATTGATCATAATTAGAAAACTCATTTCACCGAATTTGACAGAAAAACACTTCCGCAGAATCAGCAATGGTTCATTAAGATCCATACACTTTCATCACATATTGGCAGCATGTGAAATATTTAAATTGAAAATGTTATCATCAATGCCCTTATATTTACCAGGGTCAATAATGTTGAGGCAGCACACTCTGAAGTATTTGCCACAAGCAGTTCCCAAATCTACGTTGTCTGCAAAAACAGAACACACATTTTTAAGGGAATCGTCAACCATTAAAACAAACCACCATCACAATTTACATGTGAAAACTAGAATAACAGTTAGCTTCCATCAAGATACAGTATTACCAATTAAAAAAAATATCATCCATATCAATAAATTCATCAAATGGCTTCTGAGTGACATACATATTAGACGTTCCTTCTACCATTTCCATCAGCAGCACTAGAAAAAGCAATTCTATCTAGCTTTTCACAAATAACTAAAACTAAAGAATTGAAAGGGCAAGGGAAAGGATCGTAAAATGGATTTCGATTCAATGTGGCATGAAAAGTAAACATTGGTTCTAAATAATTATAATGATAGGTTAAGGAACGTACTTCCATTGTAGTGGTGAACTCCAACTTTGCACAACATGGCATAATACTCGATCTCCAACTTCCTAAGAGGAGGGCAGTTGTTGGCAATAATAATCAACTTACCTACAACACACAACAAAATAAGTATACATGTCTTCCAATGCTCAATCACCATTATATTAGCAACACAAAGGGAAAAATCGATTTTCAAACAGAATCTGTTTAAACACTATCTCCCAAAATGGAATACATTCACTTTAATATAACAAAACAAACTACAAGTGACAGAGATGTTCAAAACAACAACCAGATTGCTCGACATTTCAATATGGGAGAGGAATAAGTTCAATTTTAAAGAAACAATGGAATACCTTTGGAGCTTCTGAGAGATTTGAGAACAGTTTTGTAACCCAAAGTGTATTTCCCACTTTTCATAACGAGAGCCAATCTGTTGTTAATGCTCTCATGGGTCTTCTTCTGCATCAAAATACCATCATCAACAACATAAAAATGAATTAGCATGTTTTCAGAAAATTTAGGTTAAATATTCAAAAAAAAAAAAGAAGAGAAAACGAGTAAAAGGGTCAACAATGGTATCATGAGAGAACATGACATCAACTCTTCCACCAGAATCCAAACCTCTCAAAATCCTAAACTCTTTGTTTCAATTTCTAAGAGAGAAAAACTACAAGAAATACTAAAATTAAAGCTATGTCAACAATGGTATCATGAGAAATAAAATTAAATATCTGAATTAAGTAAAAAAAGAGAGAAAAATCTAAAGGAGAGACAAATAAGGGGACAATGTTGAAGACAATGTTGAAAAATCTAAAGGAGAGAAAAATTAAAACAGAGAAAGCGGAAGACAATGTTGAAGCAAAGATTCATACCTGAAATCGGCCTCCGATGAAGACAATGTTGAGGATTTGTTATGAAAGCAGAAGAAATGAGGACAGATCTGCAATACCGATGGAAGAAGAAGCAGAAATCTACGAGGGCAGAAAAAGGAAATGAAAATAAGAAATGGTAAGGATTCTCTAATCGGCGCTGGATGGGGGGAATAACTATTACGGGACCGGGTGTATTAGGGAAGGAACAGATTTGGGACGTAATGGCAATACAACCAAGCAAACAACGGATTAAAGGAGATTAAGTGGGGCCCACCGATTAGGGGTGTATTGCGAATACACCCAACCAAACATGGTGTCAGTATATTCCCAAAAAAAAATCTTAATTGCTGATAGTCTAGTTAAGTCAGTTCGTACTAAGAGACTAGGCTTAAGATTGTTTAAAAGCCCTCGTTTGAGAGTCTAAATTTATTTGCTTTGTATCTTTATTTTTTCAAAAAAAAAAAAAACTTTAACGTACTGCATATAAAAAACGACAGTAAGAGGTAATAGTATGGGATGTTAGTGGCGTAAACACCATGTTTGTTAATATTTGTCTAAAAGCGTTTGCATGTTTTTAAAATGAGAAAGGGGAAAAAGGGAAATATATTAAAAGGAAGAAGTACGGGAAAAAGCTTGGGCTAGGTATAGTGTGTACGCCATCGCTCTGTTCCAGTTATCTCCAAATCCACCTCCAACAACCCCTTTCGCTCTCTCCTCATTTTCCATTGCTAGGGTTTTGCTCTCTTTGGGAGATTTTGATTTCATCTTTTTCTTTTTCCTTCTCAACAGAAAGGTGAGAATCCTTTCTTTCTTCTTTTCTTTTTTTCACCTATATGTAAGTTTTCTCCCTTCAAATATTCTCTCCCTTTCCCTTATACCCTAATATATATATGTTTTTTAATTTATTATTTTCTGAATTCTTAGAAATTTGGTTGCTTTATGGTGTATTCTTATTTACAATTTTGTGATTTGAAGTCAGTTTCCATTTTTTTAAAAAAGTTATTTCTCGAACTTGTAGTTAAGCTCAATTGATTGGATTATTTGGTACTAATCATGATTCTGATTAGAATTGGCTGTTTTGAATAGGTTTTATGTATCAGAGAACTCTAAATATTGGTTGTAATAAACAAAATGTGATCGAACCCGTATAAAATTCTGTTTGTTTTACGGGAATTGCTTCCCTAGCTTTGTCAGATTTAAGTTTGATGACAGTGTCATAGTTGGATTTGTCTTGTATATAGTTCAGTGAGATCAATTGCTCAAAAGGTTCTCTCTTGTAAATTTTGAACTTTATTCTTTGATTATAGGGTTCAAACGTGAAAAGGGTACAATGTATTTTGGATACAATTGCGAAACATATTTTTGTGGGACTATAACCTGAAAATTTGACTTGCATGAATAAGAAACTTGGATTTTTGTCTAACCAACATGTTTGCATCGATGTTTTTCTCCTCCATAATATTTGGTCTGTTTAATCACATAAATATTACTATTTTCTTTTCATTTTTTTACAGCAATGTTTGGTTAACTGGAAAGAAAGTAGTACAAATGGGTACCAAATGGAACCTGAAAATTTTATTACTTCAAACATGACCTCTAACATTTTATTTATTTATTGAAGTGCTAAAGCAGAGGATGGAATTCTTGGCTGCATAGCTGCTTGACTCCTTTGTAGGAACTTAGACGAAAAAGATGAAAAATGGTGATGATTTCTTGAATTTCCTCCCTTGCGACTTGTCAATAAAGATACTTACTGCTTTAGAGGGTCCATCTGATCTTGTTCGCATCACTGCTGTTTCACGCAACTGGCGACATTTTGGTGAGCTTAGATAATTTTTATATTCCTCCTCTTTTAATATTAATATTTCTTTTTTCTTGTTAAATTGCTATAAAAACTCATGAGATCAAGACTGAATTTGAACTTTTTTCCATTTTGGTATAGTTCAAATGGAGCATAGCATCATCTGGATAATATTCTCAGGATGCAGTTTGGTAGTTGAGATTTCAATTTAGTTTTGTCATTTGGTCATTGCTTTTCTTGCCTCGTTTCTTGTTTCTCATTTATCTATCAAGGAATTTGTGCCTTTTTTAAGCAAAAAAGAAAAGAGAAAAAAAAAAGAATTTGTGTTTTGAAGTGAAATGGTTTTCAACAAAAATAATAGGTTATACTGTCTTTCTCTTTTCTTTTGGGGACTTTGGAAAGTAGCTGTAATTAATGGAAGTTGCATAGTGTTTCTTTGGCACTGAGCTAGTCATGGTTCAAATTAAAATGCATTCAAGCCTATCCCTCTTTCCTAGAGGGAAAAAGTAGAAGAGAAAGGAACAAAAGGAAGTGACTAAGTTCACCTGAAAAGCCTCGGAAATGGGGTAGAAATATAAGAAATTGTTGACACCAACGAAAGACACATTATTGTCATGGAGCCTGATGGGCTCTGCTCGTTTCCGGGTTATGTATAACATATGCAGAATGTGTTGCTTCTGTATGATTAGAAGATTGTGGATATTTTGTCCATTACATATCATTATAATTTCAGACTCCAACCTTCTCTGCTTCTTTTAATTAGTTTTTCCAATCCAATGCACCAATGCATTGAACCAAAAAAAAAACAGAGAAATGCATTTATCCTTCTTCGTATTTCCTTTGATGTGACTCATTGTTCTTGTTTCATTATTACCAAAAAATTTGATACATTAACCTGTAGAATACTTTTTCTATTTATTCCTTTTTCTCGCTTCTGCATCTCTTTAGTCCTTGAGGACCACTGCTGACCTTGAATAAACTGCTTTATTTCCTATGTGGTCTTTTTTCTTCTTCTTTCTGATGTGGATTTGGTATACAACCATATCGTATTTAATATTCAAGTTCTGAAAAGCTAAAGCCTAAACTTGAACATTCTAAGAACTTGTTTCAGCATATGTTGTGTTATTTAATGACATAATTTATATGTTCAAGATGATATCAATCTTGTTTTGCTGGTCTTTGATTGTCATGCATGATAGCTTGCAGTCATTGCTGACAAATTAGTTTTCAATGGTTTGCAGTGATTAGACATGGTCTATGTAAGCATCTGTCCCTCCAAATGTTTCCCCAATTATCTAGAGTTGATCGTGTCAACGAGCTAGGTGGCAGTACAAAAGGTCATGCTGGAGCTGGATCTAGCAATTTTATGGAGTGGGAAGCTTTGGAGAGGGAGCATAGAGCTTATGCCTTTTTAGCTCGATGTTGTTTGTCAACTACTGCTGGGGATTGCATCTCAGAAGCAATAATTGCTTCTAGCACTGATAATTATCCAGAGGAAAGCATATGTAATACTTTGGAACCAAGAGATAGGGTGGCTCGGACAGCTTCCTACTGGTCTAGTAAAGGACAAAAGAATCCTGCCGTGCCTGAAACATTGACATATAGATTGATTGCTGATTTGTGTGTTGTTACAGAGATCAAGATAAGACCTTTCCAGGGTATTTGCTCCGATTGTCTAGCAACTTGTTTTTCCATTTTTTTATCCATCTGGTTTTTCTTAGCCTGAAAATTTTCTTATAAGATTTGTATTTTTGATCCAGCTTACTTCCAGTTTGGTTACCCTATATATTCAGCGAAGTCTGTGAGATTTTGCATGGGTCATATCAAGGATGCGGATGAGTCATGCCAGGATTCTGGTACTGACAGGTTTGCATGGACTTACACCTCACAAGAGTTTGAAATGGCTCAGGTTAGTTCAAGTAGCTGGGTTCCTTCTGCACTTATCTATTTGATTGATCTTTCTCTTTCATTACTACATCTGATCGAGTCATTCTGCCAGCATTCATTGCCTATACTGAATGAAATTAGTAATTATGTGTGATTCCGTTGTTGAAAATTGACTTGTATATAATCCATTGATCTTTTTCTATTTGTTACTACAAGAATATCAGATTTGGTCATTCTGTGAGCAACCATCAAAACTATATTCATTTTAAGTATAGTTGTAATTAAATATGATAGCAATGCATATGATTTACCAAAATGGCTCTTAACAGTATCATTTCTGTTTTCATTTGTTTCCATGTTCCAGGATGCGTTTTATTGAAGTTGGTTATTTTTTTCATTCATATAGTTTTGTAAGAACTTATACAAGAGCTCTGACAACATACAGTTTTTTACATAAACAGGAAAACCGCTTACAGACTTTCAAGCTTCCAGAGCCTATTCTTTGCATTGGTGGAATATTACAGATTGAGCTGTTGAGTAGGGTCCAGAGACAGGAAATAGATGGCTTGTTCTATATCTGGTACGGTCAAATGCACCCCTTCTCTACTCGTACATTGCAGTAGAGTTATGAGTATAGATTTGCCATAAATTTCAATCATAATATCCATATCTAGGCATCTTTAGTTTTTCTATGACCATTTTGCCATGCCCCTCTAATAATGCAATATGTGGGGCATCATTGCAGTGTGTCACATGTTCAAGTTGTGGGACGCCCATTATCTCCTGCTTTTAGTATTCAGATACTTGAACCCCCAGAAAAATTCGTGCTAGAGGTACAGAGTTATTCACTGCCAACTTTACCTGAGCAGATGAGCTCTATAACCAGTTTGCAGATGCGTGTGAGAGACTTGGAGCAGATTCTGAATTTACTGCAGGGAAATGGAGGTGAGGTGGAATATGGATATGAATGGGAAGTGGAATCAGACGAGGACGAGGAAGAATTTGACATGGAGTAACTTTCTGCTGTTCCTCCCCCCCCCCCCGGGGGTCTGAACTAACCTTTCAAATGGAAGCTTGTTGGCAACTAAAGCGTGTAACCTTGTTCCGGATTAGCTTATATTCTGGGTTTATGTGCTAGTGTTATATATCAAAGCCTTAGCCATTCAGAAATCGAATCTTGTTTTCTGCTAAATCGGGTATATGTTTATCCAAGTAATAAAATGTGTCACTAAATCGGGTATATGTTTATCCAAGTAATAAAATGTGTCAAACAGAGCACAGGATATATATATGAACTCTGCCTAAATTCATGAATGTGAAGAAATGATAGCAATGTATAATAGTATTATTTTTGTTGAAAGCCAGAAAGATATGCAACAACAGTGGTGCTATAAATAGGAAGTGTAATTTCGAGTTCACCCCCAAGTTGACAAATTCTTCAAACCTTGTACCGATATGAACTTAAATGCACAAGTTGAATTTATTTAGATGATGATACTCAAGCTTGATGAGCAAAACAGGCTTCCCACTTCAGTTTACCTTGGACTTCGGTGGCGATGGAAGCAACTGCAACACACAGCACAACCTTGTCAGCCTCCGATCAGTCCAAAAACTTTTCACATTTGCTACATAAACAACAGAACTATAACCTAACGATGGTCTGTCTTATTTTTTTATCCGTAAATAATATTTGAATTTAGGATCTGGTATGTCTTAATAACTTGATATAATTCCCAAGGTCACAACATTCATTCAATGATTAACTGTATCAGTAAGCTTCAATTCATAAGCTTGTATGATAGCTTGTATGCTATAACCTCTTAATTTCTTTACCTTTTCCTTAACCTTTAACCCTACATAATCAGTGATTTACGTATACATTCACTGAAAACATCCAACTGTCTACTAAGCAAAAAAGAAAAATAATAAAAAGAAGTCCAGTCTAAGACTACAAGCATACCTGATAACAGGAGATGAAAGACGTAGCGAATCCAAGAGCTCCTGTTACACGAGGGGTGACTTTCTTAGGTGCCAATTGAAGAAGGCCAACTGCTACCACTATATCCAGTCCTGCTTTAACAAGAGCTAGAGTCCTCTCATTTGATTTTTGGAGCTTGGCACAGTATTCCTCATTCTGTATAATCGGAAAGAGAGAAGACTGATTATAAGGACATTTGAGGAAAACGGCATATTAGAAACATGCATGCTCTGAACATACCTTGTAATTATCACTGTCCTTAAGATTCTTTTCCAACTTTTTCATTGATTTAGATAGCCTTCTGAGCTCCCCAAGCTGATAAAAAGATGGTATATGTCATAAATAAGTGGATATAGCTAATGAAACATGGTAAGTAAAAACAAGTTTGTAGGTAGAGACTCATTCTCAAATTAATGAATGCTGAAGAGCACAGCAACAAACCTCAACCAAGGTGGTACAGATTGAAGAACCCATCCAACAGAAAAGAGATATTCGTCCAATCAGCTCAGTTCTTTCTTTGTTCTGTAAATGGCTTCCTTCGAGTTAACATTTGTAAACCAAGACTAACAAACTAAATAGAATAGAAAAAATGACGTGCATAACATATAGCATACCTTATAGATACCTGTTCTGCCAAGCCAGACAATTTGATCGAGAAACAAGAAAGTTGACAACAGTGCATTTTTGGACTGAAACAAGCATTACATTAACCCAAAAGC
Organism: Gossypium raimondii; assembly: GCF_025698545.1. Classification (NCBI taxonomy): domain Eukaryota; kingdom Viridiplantae; phylum Streptophyta; class Magnoliopsida; order Malvales; family Malvaceae; genus Gossypium; species Gossypium raimondii. The sequence continues at coordinate 29,339,627 of NC_068571.1, read as the reverse complement.
AGCATTAATTAAGTTGAGAGGTACAGAAAATTGGAAGTTTATCACACCTTTCCCAGCAGAGCAAGTGGAAGGGGAGTTCCTCGAGGAACTGGGCTAATAAGACCATGCAAATCATTGACAAACTGCAAATTCACAATTAAAAACAATAATCAAGCTACAATAATAATAAATAGTGTAAGAATTTAAGTTGGATACCAGATGCATTTTGTAGTAAAAAGTATAAATTTTATATGTTATGAGAAGTGTTCATTCAACCAAGCGTTAACTACTAAGTTGGAGTGTACTACTTTCACCCATAAAACAAAAAGGAAAAGATTATCAAATAAATACCCTTGTACAACATGCACCAACTTGTCATTTTTAGTATTAGGCATAGTGAGAGAACCTTAAAAAGACGGAAAACTTTCCGAGCCAAGCTGGTTGACTTGTCAACATTTTGGGCTGTGCCAGGTTGCCCATTACTTAAGAATTTCGAACCATATTGTATAGCCCTGCATATCTTATCCCTTGCTTCAGCCTTATTCAAATACAAAACTATAAGAGCAAGTTCTGCTCTAGTTGCGTCCAGCGTACTCATCTTTTATCTAAAAGACACCTGAAAAAGTCACAATAATTATATTTTCACATGAGCTTACACAGATCGAATGTAAAGAGCTAATCGAAGACAACATTATCAGCCAGTTTAAGCAAGCCACTAATAATGAAGAGGAGCTTCTACTTTCAATGAAAGTCAAAGTACACGTCAAAAACTCGAACCCATCATTCTTTTGTGTGTGTGTAAACCTCATCATTACCAAGTATGTTGTTGCTTAAACAATCAAGGTCTAAGCAAATGGCTTGATCATCCTATAAACAAATTCGCAATCCCTAAATAGAATGCAGGCTCTAACAGCTTAAAGCCATGAAACTCAAAACAGAATATCCAAAAGCAAATTACCATTTGGTTTGATATCATTCAGTGAACTCCATAAAATATAAAGCACTACAAAGCATCAATTTCTTCTAACAATTTGGCTGTGCTGTCTGATGTTTATTCGCTTGCAAAAGATGATATAAGGAAGCTTTTAGCTTTAAATCTTTAACAAATAATATGCAAACACACACAGACACATAATCAGCTGAGTCTAGTACCTAAGGTTTAGCTTAGTTTTAGAATTCTCTCATAAAATACTCACAATAACGACAACCCAATCTAATTCAACACTTGCCCACTTCCCTGTCAACCAAGCAGACCATATCACCAAGACAAAGGGGAAAGTAAAAAAAAGAAAAGAAGTAGAAATTCACAAATGAATCCAAATCAAACAAGATAAAAATAACCATAGAAAATGGAAACAAAAATTTCTTACAAGTAGTAACTAAAAGCATAAGAATAGTAGCAGAAGATAAAGGCATCTCAAAAACACACAGGAATGAATCAAACAACAAGGTTTTGGTGAATTATAGTACAAGTACCCAGATACAAGGAAAAGAGAGAATGGTAGCGAAGGAAGTGGCGGATGATTTGGCCTCGAAATCCACGAACTTTTTACCTTTCCTTTAAAAGGGAAGGGAGGTCTCAGTCTCTCTCACTCTTTGTGTCCTTTTTTAGTGTTCTCTATCTCTATGATAGAGGCATGTTTGGTCCAATCTTTTCCAAACCAAACCCCCGCTTTCTTCATTCCAATGTTTTGAGTTATGAACCGTTGGATTATGATCCTTGAAGACCCCATTGAATTTACGGCAAACACTGGTAATCACGCAACTCAAGAAATACGGCCTTATCCACATTCTTAGATTCTTGACTTTGGAGTTTGTTCTAAGAGAAGGAAAGGGTCCAATCCCATTGCCAATTGCTTAGCTGCACAACTTGTTCACTTTGTTTTTTTTTATAACCATATTCCAATTCAAGTCCCAATCTAACAAAATTTCTTGATTCAACAATTTTTTTTCCGAAGCATTATAGTAAGGATTTCTTGATTATAAACAAAATTCTCTTCGATTGATTTTTGTTGAGTATTTATGTATCCTTTAGGAGGATGGAGCTACGCATTTATATAATATAATTATTATTCATTGATGTAATATTTAAGTAGGCTTTATGTTTGTCAACACGTATTTTACTCTAAATTTAATATGTGTTTATACAGTCTCATGTGCGATCTCGCAGGTGGGTGTAAGTGCCCCTTCTACAAACACTCAATGTCATGCGTGCTCGATATGTGAACTACTTAGAATCTAATTTGAATCCATTCCGATTATGGATCAATAATAGTAAATATCATACCAATTTTTTTATTCAAATGTCATTTAAACTTGATCTCAAATGATCGAGGATTGCTTGTTCTTATGGCCTATTTGAAAATCAGTTATTTGAAGAAATCTAAGCTCAATTTTGTAAGAGATAAATTTTAAAGTTAATTTAAAGTTTAGAATTTTTAAAAATCAATATTCATAAAATAAAATAAAAAAGTGTTTCGAAGTATCATTTTAAGTTTATTGATATATAATATAAGTTGATTAATTAATTTCAGGAACTTAATTTAATTATTATAAGAGTTAAATGTTGAAGTGGGGTAGTAAGCTATCACTACGATGCTCCTCAATGGTTGCAATTATGAGCATTTGCTTGTAGTTTTGAGTTCCCAAAACCCATCTAATTAGCTTCTTCTTTCTTCTTTCATGACTATATTTTAACTTTGAGATATTAAGTTTATGTATTTTTTTTATTTTAAAATCTTAGTCTCTCTATTAAATTTTGTCGTTAAAATTAACAATGTCAAAGGTAAATTAATTTTTAATCCTCAATATTTTTATATTTTAATTAAAAACATAAAAATTAAAAACTTATGAAAAATAAAAACTCTTTGAAATTTAAAAAATACAAAATACAAAAGATTATAAAAATATAAAGAAAAATTCTAAAATTCAGTCTTATCTAAATGGACCAGACCGACTAGTCGAATCAAGAATCGATTGAGGTATCGATTCAATGCAAGTTAAAAAACCAGCTAACGCGAACCGGTACGGATTGGTTAAATTGAGCTAAAAATCAATTGAACCAATTTTAAATTGGTCAGACCAATTGGTTCCCAAAACAACCGGTTCAAAATAAATAAATTATTAAAAATATTTAAAAAATTATAAAAATCAGTTCACTTACTTGTTCAATTGGTTTTTTAGCTCAACCTATACCAGTTTTTTACGTTTCACTAGACCATATCTCAATTGATTTTTTATCCAATCGGTTTGGTCCAATTTAAATAACATTAAATTTTAGAATTTTTAATATTTTAAAAAATAATTTTATTTTTTATTTTCAAATTTTAAAGTGTTTTTATTTTTTTTCATATTTTTATTTTTTTAAAATAATATTTTTTTGCTAAAAAGACCTCTCCAGTCCTCTCAATTTTGATATTGAGCAAATTGGTCCCTCTCGAAAAAATCAAAGCAATTTAATTCCTTTCAATTTCGAAAGTGAGCAATTAAGGACAGTTAATCACAACATTAATGTTTTTTTGTGTCAATTTTACATAAATTTGATTGATACAATAACAAATTTAGCCCTCAATGTTTACATATTTTGTTAATTTGGTATTGATTCTAAAAAACCCACAAATTTAGCCTCAATGTTTACACATTTACAAGAATATTATGGGCTAAATTTGTTAAATCATGACCAAATTGATAGAATGTGTAAATTATGAGAGCTAAACTTGTTATTGTACTAATCAAATTTATGTAAAATTGACGAAAACATTAATGTTATGATTAATTGTCCTTAGTTGCTCACTTTCAAAAATTTTAGGATTGAATTGCTTTAGTTTTTTAAAAGGACCAATTTGCTCAATATTGAAATTGAGAGTGACTGGAGAGGTTTTTTAGCTAAATCTTTTAAAATATATTTTATTTTGCTTAAAATAAGAAAAATAATATTTTTATTATTTTAAATTTACATACTTTTAAAGGGTATGGACTAAATTGACAAAAAACTATAAATGTTGAGGGCTAAAAGAGTTTAGAAATTTTAAAAACCGGTTAATCTTCGAATTGGTACAAACTTTGTTGAATTGGGCTAAAAAATTTAGTTGAACCGATTTTTATATATTCTAATATTTTTATTTTTAATAATTTATTTGCTTTGAATTTGAATCGATCAAGTGGGTCATTTTGGGAACCAATTGGTAAGACCAATTTGAAAATTGTTCAACCAATTTTTTAGCTTGGTTCAACTAGTCTGTCCCGGCTCGAGGGTCAATTGATTTTTACCTCTTTGGATTGATACCTCAACCAATTCTTGATCTAACTGGTCGGTCCAATCTAATTTAGATAACATTGAATTTTGAAACTTTTGTTCATATTTTTAAAATCATTTTGTTTTTAAAATTTAAAGAGTTCTTATTTTTCATAAATTTTTATTTATGTAAAAATAATTTTTAAATTTCTATGTTTTTATTTAAATTATGAAAAAATTAATTTTTCTTTTAAAGAGTAAGGACTAAATTGACAAAAATTGTAAATGTTAAGGGTTAAAAGTTATTTTACCTTTGACATTGTTAAGTTTAAGGGCAAAATTTAATGGAGGGATGAAGATTTTAAATAAAAATATAAGGAATCAATGTCTCAAAATTAAAGTATAGGAACTAAATTTTAAATTTTGAAAAATATGAGGATCTTTGACATATTTAAACCAATGTTATTTCACATTTATTATATTTATGTATATATGATTAAATAGGAGGATGATATTGATTCAGTTAATTATTTTATTTTTATTTTTAATATTTTATAAATTTTAATATAATTTTATTTTAATATATTTTTAATTTTTAGGATAAGACCAAATTAATAGAATATATAAATATTAAATGCTAAATTTAATAATTTTTAAAAATAATATTAAATTAAAACATTAAGACTAAACTTATTATTATTATACCAAGTTAGATCAACATAGGTGGAATTACTAAAATGTAAGCATTTAATTGTGTCTCGGAAAATCCAGCAAGTCCCTCCATAGTCCATACCAAGGACAATATGTTTTGCTTATGTGAAAAAGCCGACAGAAAATGCGAACTAAAACGCCCACCGTGGGGCTCGAACCCACGACCACAAGGTTAAGAGCCTTGCGCTCTACCGACTGAGCTAGACGGGCTTGTTGCCTTTTATTTTTAAGATGATTATATATAGACATTAATAAGTCCTTGTGATCCACCATACGCACGACTCAGTGACGTTGCTATACAGCAGAATCCCATAATCTTGGCATGTACAATAAATACGCTGCCACGGTAAGCAAAATATTCTTAGCAAAGCGGCTGCCATATTGTCATTCAAGGTGGTGAACATATTCCCCAAGTTTTGACAGCCCACAATTGAATGCTACCCCACCTGTCCAAAGAGGAGAGTAGCCCTGGAAGAATTGTCTTATCCTTCCTACTGCACCACACCTCTCATTCATTATCTTCAATCCCTTCACGGATAATGATTGGTTATGTTCATTACATTACAACATGCTTCATGTATGAGCTTGATCTTGTTCTTCTTGGCATAGCCATTGACAAGGCCAAGATTGTTGGCCACAACCACCCAATAACCCGACACCGTCTTCTGAAACGTTGCCATTGCTGCCCTTGGATGGATGTGTAGGAATATGGCTGGTCTTGAAGAACCAATCATGACCAAAGCGAAAATACGGAAGACACCGTGCTAAGTAAGAATTTTGTAAAACACATCTTTGAATGTTGAATTTTTTAAAGCGTATCCTATAAATCTTGAACATAGATAACACCCATGTTGTAATGACTAGTGACTAAATTAGCAAAACCACTCATTTGGAACAAGAGGAAGTCGATTTGTACTCAATTTCCTTCACTTAGAGATAATTGCAAGGCATGTTCTGCTTCCTTAAGGAATAAACGAGTCAGTTCCTTCTGCCCTCTTCGATACACTATGCTACACCACCTATTTCTACTCATCAACTTCTGCTGGACCAAGTTGTTCGCCTCCTTGCTACAAAATAAAGCAAATAAGATGGTTCAATATTAACAGAGATATTTATTGTTCGATGCTATAAATTTTGCAAATGAAACAGAAAAGGCTGGATGTTCAGGGTGCAATATAATAGGAGGGGGAAAGGGAATTTTGTAAAGATTCAGAATGACTTGAATAGCCAGAACCAGCAAAAGTATAGATTGCAGTGACTGTCTTTTCATTGAAAGGAGGAAAGTTTAAACTTCTAGTATACCTTGTATGCTGTTCTGCATTTCCAATAATGCAGGCATTCTCAAGTAGTTCAGAATCAGAGTCCTCTGTTCCGGAACTATCTTCAAGGTCCATCATCCTTGCCATAGAGAATTAGAGTCAATCATTAAGACAGTTTTCTTTGCTAACACCTGAATAATACAGAAGTGTTAAGTTTCAAACTCTAAGAAGTTTCTATGATTTACTTACTTTTTCTGAAGAAGGTCAACAAGCAATTGCAGAGCTCCAGAATCCCCACAGGCCTCCCATACAGCTGTTCTTATTTCTGTCTCAGAAGGCTGTCTTTCTCCTTCAGACCCAACAAGCTTGGAGAAGAAAAATAGTTTCAGTTAGGACAAAAAACAGTTTAAATCGTTTTTTTCATTTCTCAAGATGAGAGTGACTGACAGATACTCAACTAGCCCCTTGAGGAATGTTAACATGTATTTTAGAGTAATATGATAGTAACTGCAATCAGTGTTTTTTTTTACTCCTCGTTGGACAATAACTGCAGTTCATTCAAGAAAGAACATGATGAAACAAAAGAGAAACCACACCTCTTCTAGCATTGCAGAAACCTTAGAAACCTCCTCATCTTTCATGGCTATGGTCCTCAAGGCAGTCATAAAATCTTCAGGAAAAACTAACTTACTCAAGTAAGAAGGTGTTTTGCGGTGACCACTCCAACTAAAATTGCAAATTCTATCATCGGCTTCAGAGGTATTGTTTGCTTTACAATTAGAGGATCCTGTTGGGAAAAACCCATGATCTAGCAAGTTTTTAGGTAGAAGGCACCGCATTGCAGCTTTCTGTGAACCAAAGCCAAATTAATCAGTAATACAAAATTGTTTTCAGGAGAATGGGAGAAAGGACCATAAGAATAACGAATGTAATGGTTCTACCAAAGAATATGAAGAAGAATACATCTCCATTGAAATATAAAAATAGCACTAAGTGGGATATTAACATATTGTCATTCATATTTTCAAAAGAAAAAGTCATTCATGATCACTGACCTCGGCTACAAGTAGTTGCCCTTTGAAGTCAGAAAAGGAAATGTTCTGGATTGCCTCTCCGGGATAATGAATCTGTACAGTTGACAAATGTTAGCGAATAAGCTCAGAACAGCATGATGAAAGAAGTGAGATATAGTTGAAAGCCCCAATTCATGAATTTCTTCCGACTAAGTTGTACCTAAATAATAATATGATTCCTTTTGAAGAAAATATAGGAATTTGACAAACTGCAAATTTGGCATAAACATACCATGAGATAGTCATCTGGATTATTATCAACAACGAAACCATACAGGTAGAGAAGTTCCTGCATCAAATATGAGATGATCAAAACGGCCTCACATGTATCAATAAGTAAGTACAGTCCAGATAAGATACCGCCAAAAATTGATTATGAAAGAAATTTAATGTCATTTAGGCAGAGAATGTTGTAAAACATGCCAGAGAGTGAAGGCGAAACTACTTCCTGATATACATGTTTTACATATCATGCTCACAGTTGAAAGCATGTTGCATGTCAGACCACAGGGGATCATCAAAATAGAAAGATGAACCAAAACAATCACAAAGAAATTAATCATGTAAATTTACCACAATAGTAACATTTAAAGTAATTTACAGAAAATCAGGGAGCAGATTTAACAATTTTCTTTTTCTTTTTTCTTTCTTGTAAAGTACATAATTCAATTCATAGAAATGACAAATACAAGAATAATCCATGGTTGTAAAAACCAGACGGTTATTCAATCATATAAGTTGACCGAAAAATCACATAAAAACTGGTAAAATTGGATATTTTATTTTATTTTACTTCTTTTATATTCTTTCAACAAAAAAATTAGGCTTTTTCACCATGTTTATGTTCACTTTCATCCTTGGTTTTTTGTAAATAAATTTTTTTCCTAATTTTTGATGAATTTTTAAAAATAATATCTTTTTGAATTTTTTATGATTTTTTTCTTAATTATTATTAGTTTATATTTTTAAGCTTTCTAGATGGTGAATCACCTGGTTGAACCAGGAACCAGAGATCCAATCAGGTCAGCCTCTAGTTCAGTTTTTTCAACCAAGGAGCAATCTCTGGAAGTTGAGATACTTCTAGATATACAGAAATGCTACCAGCCATATTTAGCTTGCCATAAATATGGAGTATGCTCGCAAACAACAGCAACCATCTTGAAGTTAAACAGGGAATATCAAAGGGCACAGGAGGCTATCAATATTGACATATAAGTCTTTTAAAAGTATAGAAGAAACACTCATGTTTAGGAAGAAAGTTATCTGTTCAGGACAAAGCAAAGTACCTCATTTCCTTTGTTACCATAACTGATGGAAACTTCTTTGTCAACTGGCAATGGAGACTGTAAAGCTTTCCATTTTGAGTGAAAAAAATAGTGCCACTCGTGGTTAGACTTCCCAATATTTAACATAAAAAAAGACCTCAAGTATAACAGATTTGATCAGAATATGTTACAAAAAGCAAACATGGGAGGAAAGAGGAGACTACCAGAAATAAGGTACATGGATAAAGGAATTTGAGTTATTGACCCTGTTCCATCAACTTCCCATGTTGCAACTGCCTTCAAGTCTAAATGTAAAATTAACAAACAAAAAACTTCAATGAGAATCGAGACTGAAAAACCAAGACTGCAGTAAAAGACTGAACCAATTATAGACAAGAGAGCCGCCGACTAATAAGGACTAGCATACCATGGTTGCAAAAGTCAATGCCAGGGAGAAGACCCTCCACCCAGACAGTTTCTTCTTGTTTTGATGTCGAAGTTACTCCATTGACTTTGCTATCATTCCCATGAGCCTCAAATCCTGATATAAATACATTGTAAATAAAAAACTTTAACGTCAGTCCAAAGTTAATGCAGTAAATTTTCAACAGTAAAAGCAAATAAGAGGAAAGAGAGCTATACAGGAAATAAGTGGTAAATGAGAACTAAAGCATAACCTCACTTTTTCCATCGATTTCATTAATCGGCTCTTCACTATAACTATGACTGGTGAAACCCTCGGAATTTTTGTCAACTGGACAGGTTGTGCCCACATCGTCTTGAATTTGGGGGAATACATAAGAATGCGGAAGAGGAAGGTTCAAAGCACGAGACCAAAATATAGAATTTGCCCTAGCATTATAGAAATCATGCAATATTAGCCATCAAAGTTTTAGGAGCAGGGAATGTCATCATATCATTGTCAAGCTCTTCCATTTTCCCCACCCCACACCAATTAAAGAGAGTTAGAAAGAGTTCATTTTGAGGGGATTCCTACCAAAGGAAATCTTCAAAGCACACCTCACTGCAAAAGAAGCATTAACAACAGTTCACGTTTGGGAAATAAGAAAATAACCAATTTATTCTTGACAAGACCAGAAACTCAACAATTTAAATGCAACAATGGATTGCTATCTTGTTTAATGTAATTAATACAGACCTTTCTGAATCTCCATCAAGAACCAGAAGTTTCTTCACCAATTCCTTCACTTTATCTTCATATACAGACATCAAATCCTTTTTCTATAAAACAATTGTACTAACTTTCATCATCATGGTTAGTCAAATTTCATCAATTTGATTTTCAAGAGAAACAGAAAACTAAATACTAATATTTACCCGCAATTCAGTTGCTCTATACAAGGTTGTTCCCCTCAACTCCAAAAGCTCATCATCAGTAAACCAAACCGGATTACCGAAAGTAGTTGGAAGCATATCAAGGTACCTGACCCAACCTTTCAATCCACATAAATAATAAAGGGAAAAAAAAAGAACACTAAAATGCCAATCACATAAGTTAAGTACGTACGGTTTCCATGAAGAATTCTTTCGGAGACGTTCCACAATAAGAAATAAAATCATTAAGAACCTATCATCAACTTCTCCTTCTTCAAACATTGCTCTACACTCTGCTCCAATTAAAGGATCTTGCAGTACCCTCATTGGAGTTATTGCTAAATCCAGTGGAACAACAAGAAGAACCCCTGGCCAGTTTCTTTTCCTCATAAAATTTATGAAAACCTTACAAAGAATCAAACAGAATTCTATTTTTTAACTTCTTTGTTAAAGGGCTTTTTGCTACTGACCATCTTCGGGGGAACCATTGGTGGAATAAATACCGAAGCCTTTGGTGGAGTCGCAATACTTGATATTGCAGCCGCGGAATTGAGCTCCGTTTACCTGAATTAAAATCACTGTTAGTTGAACCAGAGGAATAGAAATGTAGAGTTGACGGCTTGAAGTTGAGTTCAGGGTGTTGGAGAACTAAACCTGAAGCCATTGAAGGAAGTGCTCGAGTTTTGCTTCCTCTGTACACGCCATTATCGTCGGTGATGGTTACTTGGCTCAAGTTGGCTGGTGACCAAAGGCACTACAGTGAGGTTTAATAAGGGCTTTAGCAATTAGGTCTGAAAAAAAAATTGAGAAACTTAAAACTGATCCCAGTTGGGGATGGCAGCGGGTTGGATATCTGCAATTTATGGATTATCCGAATCCACAAATTATCCGAATTTTACTATCCAATTTCGAATCAGAATTAAATACATTATCCGCCAGATATCCGAATCCGCAAAAAATCTGAATTTAACATTTTCAGCCTTATGTCGGATATCTGAATCCAACATAACCCAAATCCAAATCCACTAAAATTAAAATTTTAAAAATAATATCAAATCAAATAAAAAATAATTTTAAATAAATTTTATTCATAACTAAAATAAATAAATGTAAAATAAATTAACAAAAAAGCTAAATAATAATTCAAACAAACTAAACATAATAATTTCACAAAAATTTAAATATTACTAACAATTTAAACATAAAAATTCCAAGCAAATTAAAATTTCAATAACAATTCCAGACAACTTGATTTTCTAGTTCTGCTTCACTTCTTTGACTATATAATGATGGAATAGACCTCGATGGAGCATTGTCACTTTATTTTTCACAAGATTGAAATATATTCTCATTTCAAGGCAGTCCTTTGTAAGCTTTCAAAACTGCAAATTAACCACCAGCATTCAAATGAGCTTTTGTAACCTAGTTGCTCTATGAAATTAGAAAATTCCCCAAGCAAATGGAAGCAAAACCAAAACCTTCATCAACCACTTACCAATCTTGCATTAAACATGAATCGCCTATTTCCATTTATAAGAATGCTGAATGTGTTTTGTTCATGCATGCATTGTACTTAAATTGCTTGTACAAGTATAAATGGCATTAACTGGAATGATATCAGATGTCAATGGCTCTAAAATCCTCCTTACAGTCATCATCATAGAGCAGAATTTATCACTTGAGCTAAAAAGATAAAGCTAAATTAACTAAGTCTAACAATTTCTATCTCTAGTTCACAATCAATATCAGTTGGAATATCAATATAAATGTTTAACTCCAGCCAGTATAATTTTACCTTTGAGCTAGTTCAACATGAGCTATCCCTAGAAAACCAAAACAATCAACATTTAAAGACAAGATCAAACAAACAGAAACCTTCTCACTATCCCCCATAAACTCATTTTCACTACAAGCCATTTTTCAATATACCTATAAAATTTTAAAATTAACAATTCAGTTCATAAACATTAACAATAAGCATCAAAATCAAAACATTATAAACATTTTTCATGGTTCGAACATCTATGTTCTTCTAGCTAAGTAAATTTGGAGAGACAAAGAAAAAGGAAAGTTATTATTATTATTTTATTACATTCGGACATGACAGACTCTCTCTCTCTGTTTTGGTCTAAACTTCAAACTCTTTCCATTTCTTGTTTTTCTTTCTTTATTAGAAAATAAATGAAATATATTAGAATGGAAGTGAGTGACGTTTGGAAGTTGTAAGAGATTCCATGTTTCCTCATTAGCTCATTGTTTGTTTCCTTCAAATTCAATGCTGTCAAAGGAGACTAAGGGCTGACATAGTAACATCTATAACTAAAAATCAACCAGAAATAGAATCATAAAACATCAAGAATGGGTTTACAAGTAACGAAACCAACCAGTCAAATGAGAATTTTAAGGGCCGGTGGTCGACGGTGCCTTGTTGGTGCTTGCCGGTGACTGCCTGACTGGTGAGAGGCTTAGAGCTTGAGACGACACTTTTGGGAATTTTTTAGGTTTTGGTTGGAGTTGGGCTTAGCCGCTTGTATTTTCAATATCTCAACTTTCTAACTCAAAACTTGGTTCAATGGTTGCGGGCCTGCTTCAGCCAAGTAAACTATTTTCAAAATCATTTTTATTAATATTAGATATTATCACACCGGGTGGAAGAAAAAAAATGATATTAAAATTATATTTATATAAAAAATCAACAATTAAGTTATAGGTGAAATGGTAAATTGTTTATATTTAAACATTTTTTAAGCTTCCGTTTTATGTGACAACATTTTAGAGAATTTTCTCGAAAAAGTCGATCCCCTCAATAGAATGTTTATGACACCTTTCACCATTTTATTTTTAGTCACTAGCTAAAGAAAATGACACACTCTCTAGGGATGTTGGCTCTTCCAAATGGTTCTTTATTTTGCATTTGGTGGGTTCAAGTTGATCTTGAAGCACTTTTCATCGAAAACAACCCATTACCATTCCACTGCCAAATAAATGAGTTTCGTTGAGCCTGCCGATTAGGATGTAATGTCCCTGCAATGAAAAGGACCATTGATCGATCTAAAAGATGTTAGAATTCACTCCAATCCCATCCTCCATCTATGTGTACCATATCATCTATGTCCACTCCACTTAGGTCTCGACAATGATCTTCCAGGGGATCAAAGTTCGACATTCAATTATCGGACCAAAATTTGATCTTTTCCCCTTTCTCATGGTCTATCAAATGTTATTCTTTTAGTATCTTTGAGATTGATTTCCAAATGATTACTTTAACATTACTTTTAAAAAGTAATTCTGGCACTCAATGATTTAAGATTTTAAATATTTAGCATTATTGTTAAAGAATTTTGTGAAATTTAAAATGCTCATTTTAGATATGAAATGGTAAAATAAAAAATAAACTAATTTAAATGATATTTAGATTCGTTAATATTATTACACTAAATAAAATATCAATTTTGAAAACTTTAAACAATTAAGATAAATTATTTATGCTAATAGGGCTTTGGCATTGTTGGTTAAGGTTAGGCCTTGGGTCCTCATGTATCCAAGTTTGAGTGCCACCATTCTTAATTGTGATGCATAGGTCTTCAATCCCAATATGTGCGTTCATAGTTGCTGTCTCTTCTTTGTTTGTTGTGTTTTTATATTGGCTATATTTTGTGTTTCGACATATATTTATATTTGTAATACTAAAATTAAAAAAAAAAAATTATTTGTAAACTTTTATTTCAATATATAAATCATATTTAGATATTAAAATAACATACAATTCATAAGTAATGGAATAATTGACCCAAATACAAAATATCTTTTTTTCGTGTCTTTATTATTACTATTGACAAAATATTATATTTGAATTATTTTGTATTATTAAATATTCAATTTAAATTGTAGTAAAAATATAAAAAACTATAATAACTGAAATATAAAATTTAAAGACTTTTTAAACAATTATAATAAATTGTTTGTAAAATTTATTCAATATATAAGTCATACTTGAAATTTATAATTAATATATGTGAGAGCCCAATTTCGCTCGGGCCCAAATCAGACAAAAATAAACACAAAAAATAAATAAAAATTCCAAAATATTAACAGTCCAGTTACAATACTATCCCAAATCGAAAGCCCAAAATTACAAGCCCAAATAAAAAAAACTTAAAGGCCCAAAAGCCTAAATTTTTCTTTTCAGAAACAGAAACCCTAATCTAGTGCCTGTGCGCCGCTCCTCCCACGTCAGCGCCGCTCTTAGCGCCTGTCCCCAACTGCTCCGTCAACCACCCTGCAAAGAAGAACATACACGCAAGAAACAATGAAAAAAATAGAAGAATAATGTTGTAAAATCGGCTATAAAAAGACTAAAAACCGATTGTAATGGGGGTTCTTTTTTTGAAAAAAATAGAGAAAGAAATACAAAAAAGAAATGCAATCAAAATTTTTTTAAACAACAGGATACGAGATTTCAAAGGTGATTGATTTTCTTTTTATTTATTTATTTTTTTCAAATCATTATATATATATATATATATATATATATATAAAACATAAAACAAAAAAAGGAAGGTTTTTACCTGCTTCGGTCGACGGAGAGAAGAGGAAACCGAAGGGTTTCTCACTTTTGGCCCGATTTTGTCGAGATCTCGGTGCTTTTAACCCCAAAACGGGGCTCCTCATGAAAAAAGAGGTTAAAAGGAACCATTTTAGGTTTTTCTGGCCACCGTCGCCCACGACCGGTGGCCGGCACGACGGTGACTCGCCGGAGCCAAGGCCGGCCGAAGGGTGGTTTGGAAATGATTTTTAGAAGGGTCGTTTTGGCCAACCCGAACCATTTGGCCTAGGATCTGCGTGTTTTTTTAAGGAGGGTTTATTTGCACTTTTAACCCTTCTGCTTTTGTGGCATCTTTCAGTTTAGTCTCTTTCTTTTTTAATTATTTATTTCTTCCCTGAAATTTTAAATTGTTCGCAATTTAGTCCCTAGATCAATGTGGACCCGCTTAGGGAATGACACGTGCCCCAAGGTTTGGGATAATTTCCATTTGATCCCTGATTTGTTTTGTGCGTTACAGTTTTGTCCTTTATTCTTTTTCTTTATCATTTGGACCCCTAAATTTCATTTAAATTTAGTCCTTTTTGCATTTATTTTATTATAATTTAAGCTCTAAATTTCATTTTAATTCAATTCTTTAATCATTTAATTTCAACCTTTTATAGATTCTTATACGTATGCTGTTCTTTTTTTTTTTCTCTTTATGTTTATTTATTCATTTATTTGTTATTTCTTTATTTTTTTACATATTTAAAATTATATTTTACATTTCTTTAAGCATTTATTTTTTTGTTGCCCCAAATTATTATTATTATTTATCGTGTTTGGGTTATTTATATTAGAATTGGAATAGTAATTACATATATTATTTTATTTATTTGTTTATCTATTTATTATCTCTTACCATTTTATATATTATTACTTATCGTGTTTGGCATTATGTCCTAACTTACGGGATATGATCCTTTCTTCTCGATAAACTTGAAATAAGCCCCTTTTCGTGAAAATTAATTTAGTATGTCTTAATAAAGGATCGTATTTTAAAATCTCTTCAAATTTTTAATTTTTGACACTAAAGACATCAAGTAATCAATTAGATTCCAATTTTGGGCGTAACGAGGGTGCTAATCATTCCTTCTGCGTAACCGACTCCCGAACCTATTTTTTGGATTTTGTAGACTGAAAAACATTGTTCTAATAAATCAAATCTCTTATTAAAACGATCAAATTACAAGGTGACCCGATCACACATCTTAAAAGTGATTGGTGGCGACTCCTATTTTCATTTTAATAAAAAGTCTATTTAAAAAAAAAGAGATTTCAACATTATAAATCTGAGATAAATTTATAATTTGAACCAAACTTTTGAAAAGTCAAAAGGTAGAATTTGTGTTTGACTTAAAAGTTAGTTTTTTTCATTTAAAAATTACTTAGAGATAAAAAAAGAAGAAGAAGAAGTTTTAACTTGAAAATCTAGTGTATTAGTATCGCAATATCTTTTTACCTAATTGTTTAGGGTTTGATTCTCTCCATATGCACGTCGTGATATGTTTATATATAGAGGTGTGCAAATAATTGGTGTAATTAAAAATTACAATTTATTCAATTAACTTAATTAATTTTCGTGATCATATCAATTTGATTTTATAAATTCAAATAGAATAAATTAAATAAAATTTTAAATAATACATATTCAATACCTAACTCAATTTCCAAATATTGAATACCAATATAAAACCTAACTCAATTAAACTAAAACATTAAAACAACCCAAAACTTAAAATAAAATAACCCAATCCGAAATATTAAATTTAACCTAAATTAATTACCCAAATAATTAAACTCAATTACCCCATTAATTAATCAAAATTTAATCTAATTATAAAATAAAAACATTGGCAAAATATTGTACAACTTAAACGACAAAAGCACTATATAAAATAAAATAAAAATAAAAACATTGTATATCATTGGAATTCAAAAGCTTGGAATGATATTGAAAGATGAAAAAAAATGCAATACTATTTAGTTAATTTGCTTTTCGTAAACACTTTTTAAGGACTATTGGAGTTCATCTGAATATAACAACATCATACTCCTCAAAAGAAATAACATAATGATCCCTACCACGCACGTTCCTCGTGTACTCCATAATAGCAACTTCGTTGTAACAACTTTTCACATCACTACTATCAAATAAGATGACCTTCGTTATAAATACCCTCCAAATTGAAGTAAAAATGATCTTCTCCCCAGTTATCAACCTTGAGCTCTTACTGTTTACATTTAGTTTTCCTAGCCTTCACAACAACTTTTCTCCTCTTTTATGGACCTTCGTTGCACCACCATCTTTTCATTCCTATATCCTCTCTTGTTGAAACTTATATCAACAAATATGTATTATGCTCGAAATAATTAGAAAAATTACTTGTTTTTTCTTTTATTTTCGAAAGAATTAAAAAAACCCTTTCATAATTTATGAAACAATCTTACTTTAAAATTAGAGGGAAAAAAAACCAAGGCACTGTTCTTAGTACTTAAAATCCTCCGTTATAGATTGAATGAGAAAATGAGCAGTGGTTGGTGTCAGCGTATGAAAAAGAGAGAAGAGAGGGTGAGTGAGAGAGCAGGACATGCAGCCGAGCTGCAATTTGGCTTTGTCAGAGGTTTATCATTGACACCCAACCCCCACTTGTCTTGGGAAGCTTATTCAAGTAACATGTCCAAAACTTTGAATATTAATGACTCCACCTGCGGCTTTGCTTTTGCACGCACGGCATGCAGTTCCTCGAAACCCACATGTATTTACACCATCACTTACTATATAACTCAATTCCTACCATATCTAAACCATACTTGTTATAGAGAAACGTAAACTCATCACTGATGGTGATGAGATGATTGTCCATCTTATGTTCTTAGTCCCATCTACAAACCATAAAAGAGAGAGGAAAATTCAAATGCAAATAGAGAAGCAAAAACAAGGGCAATGGATAATTCCAAAGAAGTCCCTATTGGAATGAGTACCGGTTGTTCCCTTCTCACCGCAAAAGGATGAAACACAGCATGCTGTAGATGTAAGAGGTGATGGTGAAGTAGCCAGCCAGAACCTGTCAATAAATGGAAACTTTGCGTTAAATAAGCTGACCCAACAATTAAAGTTTTCCAAAACTGGTAACCTCTCAAACCAGAACCACCATCACCACCACCGTCTCTTTCCTGCATTACAACCCAAACCATCACATTATGCTTTGTCACTGTCTCTTGGGGTCGTTGGACCTACTATACGGAAAACTTACCCTTGATTTTACCCTTCATTAATTAATTTCCTATTTACCCTCGTCCCCCCTTCAACTCTTTTCCTATTTGTTCCTCTTTGTAGTAAGATGTTTTTTTTGGTTATAGGGTTTCAGATGATGAAGAAAAAGTTATGTACATGGCCATAACAATTTTGTTAGAAGTGCATCAGTGACTAGTCTTTGACACTAGGCTTTGAGATGGTCACTAAATTTATATATTTTTTAATTAAGATATTCTTTTATATGCTATTAATGTAAATTATATATGCAAATTTCTGTACTAATAAAAAAAATTATAAAACTATAAAAAATTATTAATTCATATATAAAAGTATAAGAAAACAAAATACATAGATAATAATATTAATTAAAGTTGTAAGTGACATTTTTAAAGAACTAAAATATTCTTTTACAATATATTTAAACTATATTAACTAATTTTCACACTAAAGCAATTCTAAAAAGCAAAGCTTATTAACTAAAAAATTACTGTGGGCGAAAAAGGAAAACATCTTTATAGGTTTGAGATTTACAAAAGGGAATCGTGGCTTACCTTAAAAAAAAGTGTAGTTATATTCTTTTACTTTTTAAACTACACTCGAAGTGATCTAATTATAATTTCTTTTTCCATTTTAGACATTAAAATTAAAAAATTATTATTTAAGCACTTACGTTACATAATTCAGTTATTTTGATCACTTTTGTTAAAATTATAAACGACAAGTCGATATGTCGTTAAAAAATGATATAATAACAAATTTAGTGTTCAACTTTTATATATTATATCAATTTAGTCATAATTTTAAAAATAACATTCAAAATTTACAAATGGTCTCAATTTAATCCTAATTCTAAAAATTTAAATAAATATATCAAAATACATAATTATTTTTAAAAATAAATTTAAATGTTATATTAATATTAATATTAATATTAATATTAAATAAATATAATTTTTTAATATTAAATAAAATAAAATCCTGCACTTACCCCACCACCCCTTCCCCCATCACCATCCCTATAACACCCTTATACAAGGGCGTAGCCAGAGGGCTGGTAGGGCTCCGACCCCCCTAAAATGGAAAATTTTCCATTTAGGCCCCTTTAAAATTTATAAAAATTTAAATTAGTAAATGTAAAATTGCACTTTGTCCCCTCTAAAAATGATAAAATTTTGATTTAATCCTTTAAAAATTATAAAGATATGGATATCAAAATGGTGAAATTGCATTTTTACTATCGTAAAAATATACAATTTAATTTTGGCCCCCCTAAAACAATTTTTTAGCTTCGCCTATATCCTTATACCTGAGCCGATCGCCGGGTTCGGACAGCAGGATGTCACATTCGTTGCTGGAGCAACTCTCGTCACTTATATCATAATTACAACATTTAACCATTGAACCATGTCATAGACACATTTATATCATGGTACACAACTTAATTCGAGTATTAATTGAGCTCACGAAAGTTATTTTATTGACCCAAGCTTGAAATGGGACCAAATTGCAAAGTTTCAATATTTTGGAAACATGTATCGATACCCTTGAAAGGTACCGATACCAAACTTATCTTTGATGTTGGGAAATAATTCATCTTAGATCAACAACTATCGATACTTGACTTACAGTATCGATGCTTCCTTACTAGTATCGATATAAATTTCTATTATCGATACCATTTTACGATTCTGTTTCTTTTGAAAAGAATTAATCAAAATACAAATGTATTGATACCTGTCACACCTGAATTCCTTTAAACCCTAGGAACTTTAAGGGTTAAGTTGAAAAAGATCGTAAGCTAACATTCTTTACTGAAAAATCAGGAAAAGATAGTAACCGAAATTGGACAGGGTTGAAAACTAAGTCTAGTTCAGTTGGATTGGAACCAGTTGGTCCCTTAGTAGGGGACAAAATGATTATGGATGAATGGTTGTGATATGGATGAATGGTTGTGATGAGGTGGGAGGCCGTGCATGAGGGGCTATATATATAGTTGGGGAATGACTTCTCGAGGAGGATTCAACTCCATCTTGTTTCATTTTCCTCTCTTCTTCTTCTTTATGGGTTGCTTTGAAGAAGAGACGGTTAAGGGAAGCTTCAAATGGAGTGATAATCATGAGGTTCAAGTAGGAAAAATAGACCGTTATGAGGGTAAGCTGGAAGGCTGTGTTAATAAGGCATGATGGTGAGAGGATGAGAACCACTTGGGCCTAAGTAAGAGAAAGGAAAAGAGTTCATAGGGATGGAGAGACGTTAGGAGGAACGTCGCAGTTGATCGAAGGCTAGTAGAATGGCCTGAAAGAAACTGCTCAAGGACCTATTCGCTAGTTGATAGGAACGGGCCTAGGATCAAGTCCCTTGTGAAGGCTTAAGAGAAATGATTCAAATGAACAGGGGGTTGTTATGTTTATTATTATCATTTATTATCATGTGAATAAAGAAACTCCTAAGTTCATTTGAACTTACAAACGGTTGACCTGTGGATGCAGGGTTCGCGGGGTAAGGAACTCGAGGAAGGACCAAGCCATATTGTGATGGGTTAGGAAGCTTAAAAGAGAAGTGTCATGCCAATAGGTTAGGGGTCACCTTTAGGAACTTCGCCACTGGGGAGATTATGATGTATTTCTTTAGATTCCTTGGAGTCCGTAATGTGGATAGTAAACTTTGTTTAAAATTAGGACTGACTGTTAGATTATTTAATAGACAATATAGTATGTTTTAAAGTAGTGAAATCTATGTATAAATGGTAAACTGGTTTAGTTGTGACGACCGTACCTGGATCTGACAAACGGGTCGAGTAGGGGTGTTACACCAAACCATTAAGACATCTTATATATCTAGGTATATAGTGAGATTCCTATATACATGCCACAACCTTAGGGTTCAAAAATGACCAAACATCTATCATTTCAGTGATAGGATAGTGTGAGCTTCGAACGATCCAGCTTGATGTGTTCCGCAAGGTGATGATCTACAAGGGAAAAGGAAAACAAACGAGGTAAGCATATACGATTCTTAGTAAGTTCATAGGTATTAAACATAACTTACCTTAGTTTTCAATTAAATATAAAAAGCTACCACAAGTTGCAAATTTTTTCTAACATGGCAAACCAAAACATTAACAAGATGAGTATTTACTTATAATCAAATCATATGATATCACAAGTACATAACATGCCAATTCAAGTAATTTACTTAACAAAACTCAGAACTTATTCAATTAAGGAATGTTACAATCATGTATACATATGACAATGTCAACATTTCAATACAACACTCATGTTCAATTCAACAATTGTCCATTTTGACATCATGTTGATATCATTTAAATTTTACTTTTTCGTATTCACTTTAACCGTTTTGCCTGGTGAACCCTAATAAATAGATTTGGATACACATGTATCTCCATTACACCAATTGCTCATCCAAGCTAAATATTTTCATATTAGGTTACCAGTCCAGGCTAAACCTTTATAACGACACATCCGATTGCTTGCCCAAGCTGAATATATACATGTCAGGTTACCCATCCGGGCAAAACCTTTAAAACGGCATTAGGTTACCAATCCAGGCTAAACCTGTGTCACATGTATCTTCGAGTCTGCAACAAATGCTGGATCTCAATACTATCTGTAACCAATCCTGTAAAAGTGCCCACAAAACCCTATTGGAATGCCAATCATATCCTAACCTTTACTAAGTTCACTTGGCCATCTTTAACACATATAAACATTTCTTTATAATTTAGTCCAACTCTCACCTTTTATACCAAGTTACCACAAATCAACCCACAATCAAGCATACGTACACAATTCAAATACATAATAACTTAAATACATTTATACCATATGAATTTACTTGGTCAAAACAACAAACAAGTTGAATCCTCACGGACTAATTAAAAATTTTGGCTTTTCCCCAATTATCTCTAATTTGATCCAATTCTCAATCTACACAGTTATTTTAGACAATCCATCAATATTGAAAATTTTCATATTATGCCATGATATGTATGAATCTATATAATTTAATTTTTCAGATGCCCATTAAGCTTTACATTTTATTCAATTTAGTCCCTAAAACGAAATAGCCAAAGCTTTCAATTTTGAGCTTCGATTTTAAAACCAATTTTAATTAAATCCCTTAGGGAACCTCTATTATATATTATCATTGAAATTTTACATAAATTTTACATTTTATACACATTAGTCCTTTTGTGCAAAACTAATAGTTAAACCTTACAGTCTAGTCTTTTTCACATCTAAGCTTAAAATCTATCAATTTAACACCAATTTCTTCAAGAAATGAACAATGAAAACTTTTAAAAACTTTAATAGTTTTGCAAATTAGTACATAGACTACCTATATCAAGCTCTCATGATCTCAAAAACATAAAAAATACAAGAAAATGACTTGAAATCACATACCAATCAAGGGTTGAATGTCAAGGGTTTTGAAAGCTTTCATCAAGCTTCAACAAATCCAGTGGATGGTTCTTGGTAAAGAAGAGAAATGTTCTCTTTCATTCCACCAACTTTTCCTTTTATACTAAATTTAAGTTAATCAAATTAATTAATTAAACATAAGATTAATATTAATCACACTTAAGAAATATAACACTATCGTTCACTTTAACATGTTCAAGATGGTTTATTTGCAATTTTAGACCATTGGTTAATTGCAAATTTAAGTCCCTATGATTTTGGCCAATTAAAATTTATAGTGATAAGACTTTTATAATTTAGTCCATGTACCTTAATTAAGCAATTAATAGACAAAACTGAAGGACCGGACTTTAATATTCTATTATACCAGCTCCGTAAATATTTTAATTTAATATTTACGGACTTGGCTTACAAAAATAGGGTTTCAAAACCACCTTTTCTGGTACAACTAAAAATCAAACTATTACAATTTTTATATATTTCTTTGTATTTTTTAGAATTAGGGTCAAATTTAGACCATTTGTAAATTTTGAAGGTTAATTTTTTTAAAAAATTATGACTAAATTGATATAATATGTCAAATTTGAGGGCTAAATTTGTTATTATGCTCATTTTTTAACTGTCATGTCAGCTTGTTGTTTGTGATTTTAATGAGAGTGATTAGAATGACCGAACTATGTAATGTGGGTGCTTAAATTGCATACTTTTTTATTTTGGGTGCCTAAAGTGAAATTTTTTTATATGTAGTTTATTTAACTAACAGTGGGTGAAAAAAAGGAAATCATCTTTACAATTAAAATGAATTACCCACTAACCATGGAATTTCAAAAGAATCAGCAGAGACTCTTGTGAGATGATGTTGCCCAAATTAAACAACACTCATGGTACTACCTATTATTTGCACACGAAACAATAAACCCTCACGTTGAGCTTTCTTTAAAGTTTAGTGGTGATAAACTAGAATCCAATAATACCTTATGCATTTTGCTAAATTAAACGCAAGCTAACATACATAAACTCACATCGATTCAATATTTGACTTTATAATAAGGTTTATGCATAATCAATTTTGACTGACAATTGAAACACATTACAATTCCCATTAGTGAAAATATTTGTGAAATGACCATTAACAAGGTCATACCAAATCAACAAACATTTTGACTTGAGATAACTTCAAATATCTGACTTTATAACAAGGTTTATGCATAATCAATTTTAACTTACAACTCAAACACATTAGAATTCCCATTAGGGAAAATATTTGTGAAATGACCATTAACAAGGTCATTTTAAACTTTGCCTCAATTAATTGAACATGGAAATTAATACAAATACATGGATATCCATCCAATTCCTCGAAAAGTGATGTGCAAAGCGCAACGATATGATATATGATAACAATACTATAGTGTGTGTAAAACACGACTAGCCAACCGATACCCCAAGAATTCGCATAGCATCATAATACGATATTCCCAAGTGCATAAAGCTAACCACAATATATACAATCTTTAAAGAGCTCTATATATCTTATGACATGCCAATTATACTTAGAAAGCTTATCAATATTATTTAATAGGGTCACTTTGATTATAATACATGAATTTTCAACACAACCAACAATTTTTTAACATTTATCTTAACTTGAATGAGTTGAAGGGCACTCATTTGACACTGATTCGAATCGTGTTACCGTATCCCCACCCCTAATATTGTATAAAATAACAATTGAACATCTCATTAACAACAAAATACCAACTAGATTCCCCCACTTAACATATTTAACAATCGTATGAATCAATAGGATACACTAAGTCACCATATGCATATGCGATAAGAGAAAGGATTGTATGAAACATGAATATTATCCCTTTCTAATAGTTTAATGACACATTAACAATTTCATCCTAAATTTCAGGATTTTCATTTGGATTTAAATTTTTTTCAGGATGAAAATACTGATATGACATTAAACTTTTGGAAAAAGAATACAAATGACGTGATATCATATTTCATACAATCCTTTCCGTATGAAAGATACACATCAAAGTTCCAATCATTCATTAAGTAATTCAAGTAACCAAATTAATTTAGACCAAAACATAAAATATTTAAGAAATCAGAGACTATTCATCCAACACCTTTGCGTTCCCTTGAACTTTTGATTACTTGTTTGGTTTAAAATCACAATCAAAACAACAAATCCAATTAAATAAATAAGAAATAAGCATGAACTAATTATGATACATTCAATGAAGCGAAAAAAAAGTAGTGATTGAGAAGGGATTTTTAAAAGGTTTATTTAATCAATCCTCAGAGGATTGGTTAGTGCCCATTGATTGAATTCAGAGGGGACATAAGAGCATCGAGATTTAATTTCAGATTTGAAGGATGAAACATTCAGATTCCATCAACTCATCAATTCTTTTTAGTTTGTTTATATCCACTCCAAATTAACTTTGTACTTTGGGTTAATTAATTTTTAAAATAAAACTTATAGTATTTTCACTTTGTATGGTAATAGATTAAATTATCCTTTTGTAATAATAGATACTAGTTACAAAAAGTAAAATGTATTTTACGTTGTGAAACCGAATTTAGTAAAACCACTTCTGCTTTTGATGCAAACATAAAAATCAATTACAACCATGTTATTATCAATTCATTTCGTGGGTGGGTTACTTTTTATTTACAATTAATCATTATTAATTAAAATCAATATAAGAAGAATTCATACAACACGACGCATGATTGAATTTGTCCTTGACAACCTATTTAGACAAAAAAAGTAATAGCCAAATCTTTGCATTTTATTGTAGGCTACTAAATCAATATTTAGTTATACATCCTAATACTCCAAAATATAAAAAAGAATTCTTTTTGTTGTTCTATACGTGGGATATGGATTTTATATAAACCCATAATTTTGTCTTTTGTACCTAAGTGATGTGGGATTCATTCCCATACTAGCAAAGTACTTAATTCTTAATGATTAATCACAAAATTAAACATTTTTACAACATAAACACTAACAAAATATATTTTTAATAAGCTGATGTTGATATTCAACAATTATCTATACTATGTATTAAAATTTTAATTGGGTTGATGTCATAGAGTTAATCTTACATCAACTTAGTTAATTAATGAAAAAATATCATTACTTTTGGTTAAAAAATCATTAATATAAAAAGTTTTTTAAAATTTTATATAAAATTAATAAATACACACAATAGAATTATCATACCCTAAAAATGTAATTTATCATGATTTTTAATATATATTTTTTACCATTTCAATTAAATTCTTGTTTGTTTTATGTAAATTTATTATAAATATATTTATTATATAATTATGTTATTTATTAACATAATGAGTGTACTGTAATCCAGTAAGTAAATAATTGGAGCTAAAGTTGGCCTAAAAATATAAGATTCTCAATATTGATTTTGGTATAATTTCTATAACTTTAATATGATTTTGTTAACATTAGATATGATTTTGTTACCTTGGAATCGGTAAGAGTGGTATTATAAGGTTTGCAATTTTACTTTTAACTTTTCTTAAATTGAGAAAAGAAAACCCTAAAAATGTTTTTTTTTCTAAGTAGTTTGTTTTTTATTTTTTGTTTTGTTTAGTGGCAATGTTAGCTTTCGGATTGGCTATCGCTCATCTTTTTCCTCTCCCATCAACCCCTTGTTCCTTTCTTCTTCTCATTCACTACACACGTTTTCTCTCTTTTCAGTTTGCAGATCTATTATGTGGGTATCTTTATTGTCTTCACAAGTTGTGATGGACAAATGACGGTGCCTGTTGTTCGCTAAAACTCCACCGGCAACCAATAGTTTTTCTTGGAAAATGGGTGGCTTTTCGTCAACTTCTTAATTTGTTTCTGGTTGGAGAGTATTTCAAAATAATAAATGATTTCATGCGTCAATTTGGACCTGTGTTCTCTTAATTTTATATGTTTTTTTGTTTGTTTTAATATTATTTAATAAGTTTTCAGTTTTAGAAGTTGTTGTCGTCCTCTCTAGTTTGGTGAATGCTCGATTCTTTTGTCGATTTTTGCTCTCCGTTTTGGAGCATCCGGGGCTGATTTCATTACCGTATTAAGTACTTGCAATCACTCCAAATATGTCGTGCTTGAGTTGTGACAAAACCAATTGCCAACGTGTCATAATGTTCTATTGATGCTAAGGCTAAAGCCTTTGTTGTGTTGATGGAGCTTGTCCTTTACCGTCTACGATGAGTATTTGCTATGTTTTTCTCTTTGAATTATATGGTTCCATTCATTGAATGAATTAATGAATTTACCTTTAAAAAACTGTTCTTAAATTGATGACCTTCCTTGCCCTGAAATGACCCTGTTCAATAGGAAAATCTCAATTTATTGGGTCTTTTGATATAATTAAATAGAAAGTCTCAAGGGCATCATATCCTAGGAGCCAAATTATGTGATTGAATAAATCAATCTCTATCTATTATGGATCGAGTACTCCTTCTCCTTCCCCTTCTCAAACTCCGATTCGTAGTTTTCATAGAGATTTCTCTGATCAACGATAAAACAAGATCTATTTTACATCATATATAAGGTATTCCTCAGCTCGGACCAAAGAAGAAATGTCACTCGATCATTATCAAACTAACCGTAATTTTTTTTCTATTTGTGAGGATCCCACCAAAGTACCTTCTACTTCTAATAGGCCATGAACTAGATAAGAATCATTCTCAATGAACCCATAAGAAGTGATCCCAGTTTTTTCATCGGGTTTGGGTAGAGACCAAAGGTCCTGAGCGATCGGTTCGATAAAACAACTCAAAAGATAGAGAAGTATCTTTAATTTCTTCATGCTCGTTTTGTACCTTTGAGATACTTTTGATAGTTTTTTGGCATGGTAAACTTAAAATTAAGGTATTTTAAAATGGATGATTTAAAAGTTTAGTATACGTAATTATTTTATTTGGATGAATATTTTTAAAAAATAATCTATTGAAATTTAAGGAGATAAAAGAATAATAATATGGAAAATAAAAAAAAATACATAAATCAATTGAAAAAAAAAGTAATATGAGTATTATTAGATATGTAAAAATATATAAATATCATATTGTTTACAATGATGATTTGAACCTAAGCTATTTTTGGAGAAGGTAACACTTGACTAATAGGCCACAATTTGAAGTTTAAAACTTATAAATATTATTAATAATAGATTAGAGTTAAATATAATGAAATATTATTGTTGATACTATAACTAGGGAGAAAAGTAAGAAGGAGATAAAGATGTGGCGGTGGTGGAGCTATGGAGGCTAGTTCACTTAAAGAGGTGAAGAATGAGAATAAGAATAAGAGGGCAGGCTGACTATTTGAGGAGGTAATTGCTCAGAGTAACCTTAGGGTGCTTAAATTCCCTTTTCTTTATTGTTGATGAAAGTACTTATAAGAAAGATCCTATTGTCCACTAGTGTGACATGATAGATCATCATGAAGATATTTATCATCACTTGATATGTGAAGGACATGCATCGTGGGGCCCATTTTGTTATGCATTCGATCAGTACAAGGTTGTTATGCTCAAGTGAGTCCCACGTGGATTCAATGGTGTGTTCACACTTGAAGAGTGTTCACACCTAAAAAGCGAGTGCCTACCCGTTCTAATGAGAATCGAGGGTTGGGAGCCTACTTGGTACAATGGGTGGTTGGGGTGAGGGGGTTGGGGGATGCATCCTTGTGTAGAGTGGGTGGTCAAGTGAGGCACCATTTCAGGTGAATTTAATAGGAGGTCAACATTGTTTATTCTACTGACACGTATCCAAGAGACGGAGGGGTATAACAATTATTAATAATAAAAATATAAAAAATATATTAGAGTTAAATAAAACGATTTTTGTTGTGTGATTGGGGTGAAATTTAAATGGCTAGTATTTCAAAATTTATAAAATCAAAATGCTAGTAATTGTAATTGCTTAGTTTGGATAAATCACTATTTTAAGAAAAATTGGGTTATTGGAATTTTATAAATTAAAAATAATTATAAAAATAATAATAGTAAAAATAAATAATATAGAAAATATTAAATATAGAAATCATTATATTTGTAAAAATTTATAAATGTGTTTAATAAAATAAAAATTTAAAATATATATTAAAATTAAGAAATATAGTTTTTGAAGTTTAATTTTATTTTATTTTATAGTGGCATCATGTGTATTAAAAATAAAATAATAAGGAATTTTGTAAAATTACCACTTCAGATGGTTTTTGAAAAAGGCAATTGAGCCACTTAACTCCCCTCTTAAAATTCTTATAAACCTTCAATTTCTCCATTATTTTTACACAAACAAGTAGATTTAGTTTTAGAATTTTGAAAACCTTAATAGAAATAAAATTCCTCCTCTAAATCCCCCATCCAAACATAGCCTAACAGAATCTTGAATGAAATATCTCAGTCGAAGTATCATGGGGACCCTTATACAAGGAATCAAATTACATTTTGTCCCATCTACATAAAAAATGAACAAATTAGTTCTTTTACATTAAATCAAAGGAAAAATGGGTCCTTTATGATAAAAATTTATTCATTTTATACTATTAAAAATTGGCATGGCTGAGGGAATACTCAGAAAACGAAACATGGCGTGTCACATGTACCTTATGCTGAAGTACAATGACCAATTTTTAACGATAGAATTGAATGATATTTTTTACAGAAGGACCAATTTGCTTTTTGCTCTAACATATGGGGACTAATTTGCTCATTTTTTTAGTTGAGAGGAGAAAATGCAAATTGACTCCTAGTGTCACAAGTCGCTGATCAAATCCCATGACAAATGCACACAAAACGTCCCACTGAGGTCAATTGATTAAATGAGGCTCATTTGACCCATATGAATTGACTCGATTCATGAAACATGTGGAGAAGCCCATTTACTTAATGCCTTGGTGGACCAATGAAAGACTCAAGTAAAACTAGGGTTACTATGGTAAATACGTAAAGTAATCTTAAAAGATTTTGTAATATTAGGGGATTCTAGAAAATCCCTTAAGAATCTCAATTTGTATATTGAACTTGATCTTGACCGTCGATGTAATTTAAACTGTATCGTTAGATATGGGGGGCTCAATTGTAAATAGAGGCCTTCCCCCTCATTTGTAATCCCATTCATAGTTATTGAATATATTTGAGAGAATTTACTCAAACACCTCGTGTGCATTACTTTCTTGTGGCTTTTCTATTTGATTCGTGCTCCTTTGTCTTTTGAGTTTACTTCCACTTTATTTCGGTGCCTTGTAGAATTTCTTTTGTGAATTCTCACTTTTGAGAGTTAGGTTAACTTAGACAACTTTGAAGCAAATGAATCGTCTAAGGTTGCATGGTTTGCTAAAGTTTTAGCCCCATGAGAGTTGGTATCTGAGCTAAGGTTTGAAGGCGCCGATTGAGATGACAAAAGGAGTAGACGGGCAGATTGAGCCTAAGAAGACCCGGGGGAGGGGGTAGGAAACCTAACAGATTGATGGATATGTTGTCAGCTTTGGAATGCAAGTTTGCCAAACTCATGGGTTTTATGGGTCATGTGAGGAGGGAGACCCTTGAGGAAGTTGAGGGACACACCACATAGTTAGAATCGAGGCAAGATCAGCTTAAGGGACAAGTGGCAGTGGCTCTTAGTGTAAATATGGATGCGATGCAAGGGGTTCTCAATATCGCTATAGGTGAGATGATTGAGAAGGATGACGTTCTTGAGGTTAATGTGACGACTTTGAAGGAATAGATTGTAGAACTCATGGGGGAGTTTGTGATCTGCCGTAATTTGATATGAAAAATTAGGCTTTCTCAGTGTACTAAAGAAGCTTATTCTCAAGCAAAATAGCGTCTTTTCCAAAGTTTTTCGTAATTTTTATATTTGAAGTTGATAAGTGTAAATGATTTACTTTTACTCATTTTGAGACCCAAATTGGCCAATAGTGTCATAGGGGGCCCTAACGCATGGTTAAGTGGTGTAGGGACGTGTTGAAGGCTGAAATCGAGTGAGAACAACACCCAAGGAGAGGGTATTGCGATATCTAAACCTTGTATTCGGGATACCTCCAACATACTTGAGATTGGAGACCACCTTTCAGTGGTATTGCGATATCCATTTTGGGTATCATGATATCCACCCTCCAAGAAAACCCCCAAGTTCGAAACTATCTGAGGTATTGCAGTATCCTCTTCTTTGGCATCACAATACCGACATCGTGAGGGAACAAAAAGGATAGTATTTTTCTACTTGAAGCACCAATCACTGAAGGCCTCTTCAAGGGTATTTTTGGCACACAAATTGGGTCAGAATAGCTACGACATTAGCCAAAATTTGGCTGAGAGAGAAAAAGAGGCCATATTACCTTAGTTTAGGCTTAGTTTTCCTTAAGTTTTCTCTTAGCTTCTTTTCCTCTTTTTCTAGAGTTTCTTATTTTCATTTCCTTAGTTGTAGATTTTACATTTTCCAACAACTTTTCTTGTTTTAGTTGTCCTTAGTGTTAGTTAAGTTAGTTATCACTGTAGCTTAGGTTTATTTGCACCTTTAGTCCCTGTAACTCGGTTGTAAGACATTTTCAGATTTAGTTTAATGTATTTCAGTTTCTTTTACTTTGCATTTTTTAAAGTTTGTTCCTTTTATGTTTATTGCTTTAGATTTTCTTGTTGAATGTTTTTCTTTACACGCCTTTTAGATTTTCTTGCATAAAACATCAACTTTTATATTTTTCTCAAGCTTTGCTTCAATGACTTCTTTGCTTTTTATTTGTTAGTTTATTTTCAGCATGTGGTGAGCTAATTTTCGGATGAAGAACCAAATCGTAATAAATTAGACTAATTTAAATGAACTTAAGAACTTAGGATTGATGACCCTAAGAGAAAATTTAGGCAACTGAGACCGAGAGAAGATCTTGTTGGGCACCAATTCATTAGTCTCGGGTAAATCGGTGAGATTGAGAGATAATTTGGATTAATTTGTATAATTTGGTAAAATGGAGACCGAGAGGTAAAATTGTAAAACCCCAAACCTGGCCTAGATGTTATGGCTGAATCTAGAGATGTCACAAAGAATGAGTTTTGAAAACTGAGTTGGTTCGATAAACCATTGAACATTTATAACTCATATTCGTTCATAATTATTACTGAAAATGTCATTTAATTAGTTCATTTGTCAAAACATAACTTACAGCGGAAGTCTTAAAACTGTTATATTTTAGAAATGCCGTTTGTGTTT
This sequence comes from Gossypium raimondii, assembly GCF_025698545.1. Taxonomy (NCBI): domain Eukaryota; kingdom Viridiplantae; phylum Streptophyta; class Magnoliopsida; order Malvales; family Malvaceae; genus Gossypium; species Gossypium raimondii. Next base: position 29,308,227 of record NC_068571.1, on the reverse strand, counting down.
TTAGAAAACCTTTGTTTTTGTAAAACCGTGATTTCAGACAAGCATTGCAATGAAAGAGTCAAAAATGCATCCAAAACCAAAATAAAAACCAACAGTTCGGAGAGTCTCAAAAATTAATAACTCTCAAATAAAACTAGAATTATAAATAAATAAAAACCCATTGGTTACTAAGTAAAATAGTTCTCGATCAAGTTGTCACCGTTGAGCCTCTGTCGCACCGACCCGTCTAAGTTTGTGGATTACCTGAACATAACAGAAAAACAGATGTGAGTTTTCGTAAACTTAGTGTGCAACCCAACAGAAATAGACATGCTACTTATACAGATATCACATACAAGTCAGATTCAGTTTTAGATTCAGACTCAAGTCCTTTATAAATACAGATACAAATACAAATATGCAGAACAAATATACAGAATCCTACCCCCATCCTCTACACACCAACTCCGACCATCCTATCACACCATGTGGGGTTAAAAACACCCATCCATCCCTACACACCACATTGTGTCATTACGACACATATCATATAGCCATTCTGTACGCAGCCATACAGAACACTTCCTCCACATATACAAAACCCACCCTAGTCACAGATACAGATATAACAGATGCAATAATCCCATGCTTAACATGCTCATAGAAAATTGTCATATATATATACAATTATCAGAATAATCAGACATACATATCAGTGTCCTACTCAATGCTGAATATCAGAATATTAGATCACTCAATTTTGGGGTTTAGCTAGCCCTTACTGACCCTACGGTAGGCCCACAGTCAATCGGGAAGATCCGTGCGACCATAGGGAAAATTTCAGAAATATGGGCCCATATGCCCGTGTGGGCCCATAGGCTCAGGTTGGCCTCACCCGTGTGACCCATACGGCCTGGCCCAAAACCCATACGCTTGTGTGGCCCACATGCCCGACTTGTGGGCCGCACCCACACCACTACACGGTCGTGTCTTACGCACGGCCGCACCTTCGTCAGACACACGGCCTGTCTCATACACGGCCAGCCATACGGGTGACCATATGCCTGTGTGGCATCGACAGTCAGAACTTTCAGCTTTCGTTTTGATATCGTTTTGATACGGGTGACCATATGACCATAAGGGGTACACACCTGATATCGTTTTGATGCACAAGCACTCCCGAGACCATCGAACCTAAAAAACAACATCCAAAAGCCCAAATTTAGTACACACTTACGAAACCCAATCTGAAACCATTCCACAAACGGGGCCTTGCAACAACAAACAAAGAATTTGAAAACTTACCACCGACGAACAGACACCCCTAACGCTCAAATCGTTGTAGGAGCACCAACAGCTACTTCCGCTTCCCCTAACCGAGAGTAAACACAAAACCCCCATTAAAACACTAGCCACGAAACAATAAGATAGTAACAATACAAGACTTACTGAACGAATGCAATCAAACATTGCACCAAAAGGAGACGAATTGGAAAAACCAAAAAGGAGAGGGAGAGACAAAAATTCGACAGAGGAGAAAAGGGAGACATAACGTCAAAAGCTGAGAGAAAATTTGGGAAAAAGAAAAAGAATAAAAATTAAATAAAATCTAATTAAAAACCTACTAATATCCTAACTCCCCACTAATTCACCTCCAACTACCCTAGAATCCCAGAAGCACCGAAACTCTACTATGCAACCGAGCCAAAAATGATACCCACGCTCGGGCAGGAATTCGAACACAAGATCTCCAACACACCAATCTCCTTACCACTTGAACCTCCAGGCTCATTCTGATAAGGATTGACAGAAAATTTAATATAAGCCCACTGAACAAGGGTAAGGCTTGGATCAAAACTAACAAAATTTAGCAAATGTGAGATTTAAACTCAAGACCTCTCAAATACACCCAGAACACTTAACCACTGAAGCAGATACACAGTTGTGTCAGATATTTACAGAAATAGAGATAAATTATTCAGGGCGTTACAACTCTACCCCCTAAAAGAAATTTTGACCTTGAAATTTACCTGATCAAAACAGATGAGGATACTGCTGACGCATCGAGTCCTCAGGTTCCCACGTTGCTTCTTCAGTGCCATGATTTTGCCATAGAACCTTCACTAACGGTATGGAATTCCTTCTCAGAACCTTAATATCATGATCTAAAATCTAAACCAGTTCCTCCTCAAAAGTCAAATCTGGTCTAACCTCGATCTCCTCAACCGAGACAACATGAGATGGATTAGACCGATATCGCCTCAACATCGAGACATGAAATACATCGTGTATACGATCCAACTCCGGAAGTAACTCCAACTGATAAGCAACCAATCCCACACGCTTCAGAATTCGATATGACCCAATAAACCTAGGGCTCAACCTGCCATTACGACCAAATCTCAGAACTTTCTTCCACGGAGAAACCTTAACAAAAATGAAGTCACCCATAGAGTACTTAATATTTCTCCTCTTCAAATATGCATAAGACTTCTGTCTATCAGAAGCTGCCCTTAGACGATCCCGAACTAGTCTAACCTTATCTTTGGTCTCAGAAACCAACTCAGGACTTAAAACCCGACGCTCACCCAACTCAATCCAACATAGCGGAGTACGGCACTTACGACCATACAAAGCCTCGTAAGGTGCCATCTGGATGCTAGACTGGAAACTATTATTGTAGGAGAACTTAGCTAGTGGCAGATAATCCTCCCAACTACGTCGAAAATCTATTACACAACTCCGAAGCATATCCTCTAGTATCTGAATCACCTTATCAGATTGACCATCGGTCTGAGGATAAAATGCAGTACTGAAGTCCAATCTCGAACCTAGAGCCTCGTGTAATTTCTTTCAGAACCAAGAAGTGAAGCGAGGATCTCTACTAGAAAGTATTAAATCAGGAACCTTATGCAGTCTTACAATGTCAGAAATGTAAAGTTTCACTAACTTCTGTGAAGAGTAATCCGTCTGAACCAAAATAAAATGAGCAGACTTAGTCAATCGATCCATGATGACCCAAACAAAATCCTTCTTAGTGGGTGTCAAGAGCAACCTACTAATGAAGTCCATCGTCACTCGTTCCCATTTCGATAAGGTAATCTTAATGGGTTTTAACAAACCCGAAAGCAACTGGTGCTCAGCCTTAACTTGCTGGTACCTCATAAAACGAACAATTAAATCTGTAACCTCACGCTTTAAACCCGACCACCAGTACAACTCACGAAGATCATGATACATCTTATTACCATCGGGACGCATAGCATGAGAGCTACTATGCGCCTCTCTCAAAATCGACTCCCTCAGATCGAAATCATTCGGCATACAAATTTGACTTTGAAAACACAAAACTCCATCTTTATTCAGCCTAAAATATGAAGTACTGACACTCTCAATCTGACGAAACCGTAAACCCAGAGACTCATCTCCTAACTATTTTTCCCGAATCAGATCAATCCAAGTCGGCTTAACTTGCAACTCGGCCAACAGACTTCCATCCTCAAATAGACTAAGATGATCGAACATCATCTTCAAATGAGTCATCACTCTATGACTTAGAGCGTCGACCACCACATTGGCCATTCCAGGATGATACTTTATTGTGCAGTCATAATCTTTGAGCAACTCAATCTAGCGACGCTGTTTAAGATTTAAATCTTTCTGAATGTGGAGATACCTGAGGCTCTTATGATCAGTTTAGATGATACACCTCTCATCGTATAGATAATGCCTCTAGATTTTCAACGTAAAAACTACAACAGCTAACTCGAGATCATGCGTCGGATAATTCCCTTCATATGTCTTAAGCTATCGGGATGCATAATCCACAACCTTACCATATTACATCAATACACATCCCAAACTGACGTGTGGCACATCACTGTATCCCAAACAGGAGCCTGAGTCAAAACAAATTTGAGCTTCTCGCAGCTCGATTGTTGTGCATCAATCCAGACAGAAGGAACTCCCTTGTGTAGAAACTTAGTCAATGGAACTGCAATAAGAGAGAACCCTTCGACAAATCACCGTTAATATCCAGCAAGATCTAGAAAACTACGAATATCAGATACATTCTTAGGCTGTTTCCACTTTAGCACAACCTCAATCTTTCTTGGATCAACTCGGATCCCCTCGGCAGAAACTACGTGCCTTAGAAAGGCTACCTCTCACAACCAGAACTCACACTTGCTCAACTTAGCGTAGAGCTGTTTCTCGTGGAGTATCTGAAGCACTACTCTAAGATTACAAAAATGTCGTTCATGAAGATTACAACAAACTGATCTAGATATAACTAAAAGACTCGATTCATCAAATCCATGAATGCAGCCGGAGTATTCGTCAGACCAAAGGCATAAATAGGAACTCGTAGTGCCCATAACGAGTCCTAAATGCAGTCTTATGAATATCCCTTTCCTTTACTCTCAACTGATGTTACCCAGAATGAAGATCAATCTTTGAAAACACAGAAGCCCTTCGAAACTGATCAAAAAAATCATCGATCCTCGGAAGTGCATACTTATTCTTCACAGTCAGTTTATTCAACTGTCGATAATCAATACACATCCTCATAGTGCCATCCTTCTTCTTTACAAATAGAACAGGTAACTCCACGGAGATACACTAGGGCAGATGAAACCATGATCAAGAAGCTCTAGAAGTTGAGCCTTAAGCTCCGTAAGCTCCTTCAGTGCTATTCAATAGGGAGTGATGGACACCGGAGGTGTACCCGGTAGAAGCTCAATGCCGAACTCAACTTCTCAATTCGAGGGTAAACCTGGTAACTCCTTAGGAAAAACATCTGAAAAATCCCTCATTGTTCTGATATCTCTGGCAGAAGAGTCTCCAGAAATAGAGACACTGACGTAAGCCAAATACGACTCACACCATTTTCGAACCAATTTTTCAGCCACCAGAACGGAGATCACATTGGACAGATAATCTCGATGCTCACCGATCACAACCACCTCTTTATCATCTTCGGTCCTTAAAACGACCCTCTTAGTCATGCAGTTTAAACTAACTCGGTGCTCAACCAACCGATCCATACCCAGAATCAAGTCGAACTTCCCAAACAGAAGCTCCATCAAATTTGCCAGAAATACAACCCCTTGCACTTCTAACGGAACATTCCTATAAAGTTTACTAACCTAAACAGACTGCCCAACGGACTCAGTATAGTAATCTCACTAGAGGTGCTCTCAACAGAAATCCCCAAGTTTTTAGAAATAGTACTAGCTACATAGGAGTGTGTTGAACCTATGTCTATTAGAGTAGTATAAGGTACATCAAAAATAAATAACGTGCCAGTGATAACATCAAGAGCATCTCTATCCTCTTGGCGGCGAGCAATGTAAACTAGTACAGGCTACGTCGCCTCTGTGTGACTAATACTTCAGCCCGGTGCTCTCTGCCCTCGTCCCATACCATTACCACCCTTAGCGGGTCCATGGCCCCTAGGTGGCTGCTGAATTGCCCCCTAAGGCTATACAGAACCTGATCCTGAAGCTTCCATTTGATCTGTCTGCTGTGGACACTCCCTAATACGATGCTCCAAAGACCCACACCTCAGACAAGCCCCCAACCTCCTCTAACACTCGCCCGGATGGCGCCTACCACAATCTCCACAAGATTGAATCCTAGTAGGAGCCACAAAAACCCCTACTCTAAACGGCCCATTAGGTCTAACCTTTTTCTTAGGCCTTCGAATAGAACTAGAGGGCTTCTACTCTCTCTTACTCTTGCCTCTCTCATGGTCCCTATTTTGGTACTCCATGTGCTTAACCTCTTCGGCGATCTTCGCCTTACCAACCAGAACCGCGAACTCTCGCTCCCTCTGTGGAGCAATCAGTACCCTCAAATTATCCCTTAAACCATCCTCAAAGCAGACACACTTCTCATACTTAGACGCCACTATGCCTCGAGCGTAGTGACCTCAGAAACTTGGCCTCATAATCGACCACTGATCTATCACCCTACGTGAGATTCATAAACTCACGTCTACGAGCATCAACGTAGCTCGCTTCCATATATTTCCCCTGAAAATTAGTCTTGAAGAAATCCTAGTTCAAACGATTAGGATGAGTACCCTCCTCAACCGATAACGACCACTGATATGCCTTGTCGAGAAGCAAAGAGACTACACTCTTAAGTTTTTGTTCGGGAGTACAGTCTATATCATTCACAATCCTTTCAATGGCCTCCAACCAATACTCGGCCACAGTAGGGGCGACTCCACTGACACTCCTAAACAACTCAGCTCCATTGGACCAGGGTGATTCAGTTACCGACCCACGGTCTCCAGATCCAGAATGGGGTCCAGTGACCCTCTCCAATACCCGCAACATGGCTTGGGACAATGCGTTGTCCCCAACCGAGCGGCTTTGAGACCCAGTCTCAGTAGCAGACAAAACTGGAGTCTCACTCGTATCCAAATTTGGCATATTACCCAGAGGAGAAGACTCAGCTCGAGCCCCCCTACGGCCTCTACCGCAACCATTAATACCACGTCTGCAAGTTCCACGAGCGCTTATTGTAAACTTTCAAATTTTATGTACGTTATAAAATTTTATGTATCAGTTTCAATATTTATTAGCAGATATTTCATACATAAATTATCAGAAGTTCAGAAATGTTTTTAGAGGTTTCAATCTTTAACTATTTCAGTACAATTTTAGAAAGTACTATCTAAAGTGTTTTCAAAATATACTATCTAAGTTCAAAAATACTTACAGGATTAGCGCCAGAGACTCAGTGTAACACATACTTTCTCAAATTATCCAAATTATTTGAAAATCAGTTCTTTTTAAAACACAATTTTGGAACCCAAAATTCACAACCCGAGTTTTACATCCAGATCTGATAGCATAAAATGTAACACCTTAAACCCGGCCTAGACGGTATGGCTGAATCCGGAGACATCACAAAGAATGGGTTTTAAAAATTGATTTGGTTCGATAAACCACTCAACTTTTATAACTCATATTCGTTCATGATTATTTCTGAAAAGATCATTTAATTAGTTCATTTGCCAAAACATAACTTACAGCGAAAGTCTTAAAACTGTTACATTTTAGAAATATAGTTTGTGTTTTCAGAAAACCTTTGTTTTTGTAAAACCGTGATTTCAGACAAGCATTGCAATGAAAGAGTAAAAAACGCATCCAAAACCAAAATAAAAAGCAACAGTCCGAAGAGTCTAAAAATTACAAGCTCTCAAATAAAACCATAAGTTTAAATAAATAAAAACCCATTGATTACTAAGGAAAACAATTCACAATCAAGTGGTCATCGTTGAGCCTCCATCGCACCGACCCGTCTAAGTCTGTGGATTACCTGAACAGAACAGGCAAACGGATGTGAGTTTTCGTAAACTCAGCTTTTAGCCTAACAGAAATAGACATGCTACTTAAACAGATATCACATACATAGTCAGATTTAGTTTTAGATTCAGACTCAAGTCCTTTGTAGATACAAATACATATACATATATCTAGAACATATATACAGAATCCTACCCCCATCCTCTACACACCAACTTAGACCATCCCATCACACCATGTGGGGTTTAAAACACCCACCCATCCCTACACACCAAATTGTGTTATTACGACACATATTAGATAATATGCAGCCATGCTGCCAGAAATACAGGCGAAGGTCGCCATATAGAACACTTCCTCCACATATACAAAACCTACCTCAGTCACAGATACAGATATAACAGATGCAGTAATCCCATGCATAACATGCTCATATACAGATGTCAAATATATATATACAATTATCAGTATAATCAAACATACATATCAGTGTCCTATTTAGTGCAGAATATCAGATCTCTCAATTTTAGGGTTTAGCTAGCTCTTGCCGACCCTACGGTAGGCCCACAGTCGATCAGGATGATCCGTGCGACCTTAGGGAAAATTTGAAAATTATTGGCCCATATGCCCGTGTGGCCTACACACCCAGATTGGCCTCACTCGTGTGACCCACATGGCCTGGCCCAAAACCCACATGCCCGTGTATGCCACACGACTACACCCACACCACCACACGGCCGTGTCTTGCACACGACCGCACCATCGTCAGATACACGGTTGTGTCTCGAACACGAGCAACCACACGGGTGACCACACACCTATGTGACGTCGACAGTCAGCACTTTCGGCTTTCGCCGAAACTTATTTTTCATGCATAAGGGGTACACACCTGATATCATTTTGATGCACAAGCACTCTTGAGACTACCAAACCTAAGAAACAACATCCAAAAGCCCAAATTTAGTACACACTTACGAAACTCAATCCGAAACCATTCCACAAACAGGGCCTTACAACAACAAAAAAAGAATTTAAAAAACTTACCATCGACAAACAAACACCCCTAACGCTCAAATTGTTGCAAGAGCACCAATAACTTCTTGTCTTTCCCCTAACTGTAAGTAAACACAAAACCCCCATTAAAACACTAGCCACAAAACAATAAGATCGTAACAATACAAGACTTATCGAACAAACGCAATTAAACGTTGCACAAAAAGGAGACAAATTGGAAAAACCAAAAATAAGAGGAAGATACAAAAATTCGGCAGAGGGGAAAAGAGAAACAGACCGTCAAAACCTGAGAAAAAATTTGGGAAAAACAGAAAGAATAAAAATGAAATAAAATCTAATTAAAAACCCACTAATATCCTAACTCCCCACTAATTCACCTCCAACTACCCTAGAATCCCAGAAGCACCAAAACTTTACCATGCAACTGAAATAATACTCACTACGTGAATTTGAACCCAAGACCTCTCAGACACACCCAGAACACTTAACCACTGAAGCAGATACACACCTGTGTCAAATATTTATAGAAATAGAGATAAATTATTTGGGGCGTTACAAAATTTGAGCCATTTTAGGAGTTTAAGCGATTTGGATCCCTAATTCAAGGATTAGTGAACCACATCAATGTCAACCAACCACCATTTGTTATTTAATTGTTAATTTCATAACTTTGCATGTTTTACAATTTAGTCCTTGCTAGTTAGGTAGTAAATTTTATTAATTTATCTTGATTTCATGATTTTTTGTAATATAGTTTTTTTGCTATTAGTTGGTTAGACTCTTTATTTTACATGCACGTTATTCAGTAATTGTTCAATCCACGATTCTCTTAGGTTTGAACTTTGGAATACTCTATTGTTCCATTGTAACATTACAAATATTACAACTGACCTGTCATGTCACACCATAAAATCTGAGTTAGTAAAATTGGGTAAGTAGGACCAGGGGTTAGTGAACCGAAACTCATAAATAGGTTAGATAATTAAATAATTTAAAATTAATTATATAAAATATTAAAATAATTAGAATTAATAATTTTAGGTTAAATAATTAAAATTAGGTGTTCGAGAATTAATTTTGTTAAAATGGATTTTTAAAAACGAGATTTGATTTGGAAATAATTTTGAAATTGGTTTTAATTGAAAAGCAAGAACCTATTTAAAAAAGAGAGAGAACTAGAGGTCGTTAAATGGGCAATGACCCAATTTTAAAAAATTGGTGCCTATTTAACAACATCCACGTCTCATTCTCTCCCATTCTTCATATTCTTCAAATATTTTCCAAACACCAAATCAAAGTTTTTTTTTTGAAATTAGGTCATCCATTTGTTATTCCTAAGCTCTCTAAACACAAAATCTCTTTTCAATTTTGAGGAACACTCACGTTTTCATCATTAAAATCCTCAAGAGATCTTCACACATTTTAGCTCGAATTAGCTCCATAGCTCATTGATTTTGTAAGATTGAGGTGATGTTATAACTTTTCATTATTAAACTAAGTGAACTATCAATTTGAGATTTAAATGATTTAATCAAGATCTCAATATATCACTTGATTTTAAGTTGATTTTGGCTTGAAAATGGTAGATATCATATTTCTTAGCTAAGCTTTGGTTTTAAAGTGATTTATAACTCATTTTGATCTAAATAAAAGGTATTTAATCTTAATTTAACAAATCCTTAATGAATTTAAGCAATTTGAATGTTTTCTCCTTTTAAAAGATCATATAAGCTTGATTTTTTGAAAAATTAGATCGATGTAATTGGTTGAAATTGATTGTTTAGATATGTAATTAGATGATATTTAGGATGTATGAAGTTGAAATCCAAGCTGAGAAATGAGATTTGAGTGGTTAAACACCTATTTTGACAAAACTAGTTAAATTTTTGGTATATTAGTTAAGAGGCTTAGATATGTGATTTCGGAATAATTTGATTATGTATGTTGCTGTTAATGTTGCCTTGGTATTGTGCTTGATGTGTATGTAAAGTTCCAAGTTATTTGGGAGCCTCTACAAGCATGAACAAATATACTCACTTCTAGAACCACAAGTTACCAATACTAAATGACCATTTCCACATCAATTCACAAGTATGATATCAAAACCAAAACATGCCTACCATTCAAATAACATAAAACACATTCAAACTAAATAACATCAACATGATAATTCTACTATTTACTCCATATTCATCACAAGATCAACATGAAACACAAGCTTACATCATATAACAACATTCACTAATTTGCATATTTAACTAAAACCTTAAATTTGACAACCTCAAAACCTTATATACATTTCACAAACCGAAATAACCAAGTCAAAAAAATACCAAAACAGAAGCTTGATAGTGTGAGCCTTGAAGTTGATCCGTCCGACCAGTTCTGCAAAAAGAAAACTACAGAAAAAAAAATATAATAGAGTAAGCTTATATAGCTTAGTAAGTTCATAATTACTTAAACAAAATTCTTACCTCAGTTTACAATTAAGTAAACAAATATAACTAATTTAATATGTATTTCCTATCAAGATATTTACAACAATAAGCTGAGCGTTTCACATATCATTTGTATAATCTCTCAATCATTCAATACAACATTTTTCAGTATCATTGAATTAGGAAATATTCAACATATAAATCGTATTATCCAATTGCTCATTTCAATTCATATTCATATTCCACTTCTTTTATTCACACAACTTTGTCACTAATATTGCATTTATCAATTAAGCAGTTCATACATATAATTATAAACTTTCTAGTCATTATAATATCATTCCTAATAACTCTTAAACACATAATTATTAATTATTTAATTCTTATCACTTAACATTTCAATATTCATATAAACATATAATTTCTAAATAATTCATAAATTCAATACATATATATATTTTCATCATATGGCCCGATGAACTATAATAAATAGATACAGGTACATGGGTAACTACACCACACCAGAATGCTCCTAAAAGCTCAAACTACAACACCAGAGCACCGAAGTGCAAAGCCCGTAGGTATCATATAATCAGTATCAATACATCCCTCCACCACACCAATATAACTCGATAATTCGTAAAAAATGCTAGATTCTGGTATAATCAATAATATTTCTGTACCATAACATATATCCCGTACAACGTGCAAATAATCCTATTGGTATGCCAATTGTATCCTAATCGTTTACTACGTTCAAACGAGCACTTTAATTGAATTCATCATATTAACAAATCAAAGGCACTTCCAGAATATCCATACACACATTGTAATTCCATTACATCCATTTCAAGATCATAAAATTCATGTTTCACATTCATTCATTAATTTCCAATTAAATACTTTTTCACCTTATACTTAATTGTAAACAATTTATCATTACAATCTAATATTAAACATTAAACCACATATCAATTTTATCTAATTCAAAATAGCATAAATTATAAATATTTACTTATACATTCATCACATTTCAAGTAAATCTTACTCACCTTACATTCAACCTTAAATAGTTAATATTCTCAAATCCTTATTAATAATTCAATAAAAAATCAATCAATCAATTAATTCATACAATATATAAAATGAATATATAAAATATATATCTAATCTATGAACTTACCTAAGATGCGCTATCGGTTGACTCATAGGGAGTAAGTCACGATTTCCCCTTTCCTCTTGTTATCTTCTTTACGATTCGATTCTTGATCTATATAATGATTAAATTTAATATGTCAAATTCAACTACATATTCAACTTATTTTATGCGTATGACCCTTAAGTTATCATTATTTACACATTTCCCCTAAACTTTTACATTTATCTCAAATTAGTCTTTAAATCCGAAACTCCAAATCTAGCAAAATTTCTCAAATACCCAAGCTAGCCGAATTTATTTTTATTTTACTACAGTCCAAAATTATTCAAAATTCACAAGAATTCCATACCAATTTTAATATTTTATCAAATTAGTCCTTTAGCTAAAAACTAACTAAAATCACTTTACAAAATAGTCCTAAACAATAATAAAAAAATACAAATTCATCATTTAACATCATAATCAACTAAGATTCATTAATGAAAAAATCCAAAATATTTAACAACTTCAAAATCGAAGATACAGATTAGCTGAACCTAATTCTAACAATATCAAAAACATAAAATTTACGAAAACAGATCAAAGTTATATACCATGCAAGGAAAAAGAAAACTTGGCGGAAGCTTGAATGTTCTTTCATGGACATTCAGTTTCTCCAAATGATGAATAAAGATGACGATGATTTTTATATTATTATTATATGTTTTATTATTATAATCAATAAAAGTTAATATATAAAATGTATGGAATTACCTACTAACCGTCCCGCCATATAAAAATCGTGAATTAGCCATTTAAATCCTTCCACTATGATTGTTTAGACCATTTAATCACTATAATTCAATAGTGATTAAGTTTTACGATTTTAACGATTTAGTCATTTTTAATTAATTAACCAGTAAAACATCAAAATTTCTAAACCGAACTTTCACATAACAAAATAATATCTCCGTAAATATTCTCAATTTATAGAAATGAGCCCGATGCCTCATTTTTCGAAACCACTTGACTTTCGAAACAAACCACTTATACCTAACTATTTATTCATTTAACTAAAATTCTTCAAATAAAAAATTAATATAAAATTATAATTAACTCATATAATTTAAATATTATTTCTTACAAATTTGTGATCCTGAAAACACTATTTTCGACACCACTGAAAACGGGATGTTACATGATAAGTGTGTGTGAATCGTGCATTTAATTATTGCATGTGTGCGTGAGCATAATATTTAATGCGAGCGGATGTACTAAAAAGGTATGTGTATATACAATATATATGTGGGTTTTGTTATATATATAATATATAAATGCGTGGGTCTTGATATATGATATATATGCATATATGGCTATTGTTTTATATATAATATATATGTATATGGGTTTTGTAGTGCTTGCGATCTGATATAAAAAATTTAATGTGAACTCTTATAACATGCAAATTTTATTGATAATGTAAATCTATGCATTCACAAACCAGTATGTGAATTATGAGCTCTATGGTAATGCAAGCTTTGATTAGTGGAAAATTATATTATCGTGAAATGCTAGGTGCGAGCTCAACTATAGTGCGAGCCAATTATATTTGTGTACTATGTTATATTGTGAACTGTGCTAACTTGGCAAATTATATTATTACGGCGAATTGTGTTAATTTGGTGATTTGTATTAATATGACAAACTGTATTAATTTTCTAAACTGTGTATTGTGAGATTTTGAGTTGTATTGTATGTAAGATAAGCTATTGCATGCCTTATGCTAAATAAAATATGTGAAATATCATTTATGTGAACTATGACATGAATGATATGTGAATTGCAATTATGTGTGGAATATATGTTGCATGAAAGTTATATTATTTGTGAACCATGCACTATTGCGAATTGTGAACCGTGTTATATTGTGTGAGCTCTACTTAATTACGAGCCCTATTATACTAAATATTGTGAATGTGTTAAAGATATATGTTGGCATTGTGACCTTATGGAACCATTGGAGATAGTTGGCATGCTATAGGATTATGAGTACTCACCCTTTTTATTGCGATGGACATTGTGAACCAGAGATGCATTACAGAGATAAGGGAATGTAGAGCATAGCTCCATTCACTTGAGACAGCGCAGGGCTTTATAAGAGTCAAAAGTTTTGGAGAGTGTGAGAATTCGTGTTACAGTTATATCGGAGACGGTGCAAGGCTCTTTTGAGTCAAGTGAGGCATTATATGGAGATCCGTTTATCCAATGTGTGAGGATAGGGTCCACTTACAGGTGGTGATAGAAGCCCCTATATGTTTCATAATCACAAAAATGCCAATTTATCATTATTTGAAATATATGAGTTAGATGGAGTATGAACTATTATTTTGCATAAATTATTATTCGGTATGAATTGATATTTCATATGAACTATTATTTTGTATGAGCTGTCATTTGGTATAAACTGTTGTTTTATATGAATAGATGTTTAATGTGAATTGATAATTTATGTGATCTGCCTATTTTCTGCGAAGTACTTATTATATGTGCACTACTTATTTTATGAGAACTGTTGTGTCGTGTAAGTGACTATTTGTGTAGAATGCAATAATATCTAAACCATTATAGTATGTTATCCTTTAACCTAACTGATGTGTTTATTTTTAGTATGTTTGAGCACTCACTAAGCTTTAATAAGCTCGCCCTTTCTTTTATAATATTGCAGTGGCTTAGCTTGTGAAGAGGTGGGGAAGTGAGCCATCCAAGTGATCTAAATAGAGGCTATACCTGGGAATGTTGTTGTGTTCCCAAATCCAATGAGGAAGGCAATGTGAGACCAAATTATGGGATTTAGTATTAGACCTACTTATAATTGTCGGATTGTAATTGGACATTATGAACTCTTTAATTGTTTGGTTTAAAACTTTTATCATTGCGTTAGATAGATGATTGAATAATGGATTGTGATTGATAGATAATGGGTATGATAAATTGATCAACTAACCTGCAAGTGGAGGTGAAGAGCCACTGATCATTGAGGTAAGACTTAGATGGTTTACGTGTGTTTTAGAGAACAATTGAATGTTTAGAATGAGTGAAATGTATAATTGGACAAATTACGTAAAATGTTAATTGCTTGTGAAATAATTGAATGGTAACTTTATGAAATTGAGTGTAAGGTTTTACTTAATCTTCCAAAACAAAACTTTTATATATACTCATACGATACTATTTTCAAACCTTATGAACAGATTTTTCAACTATTTATCATATTACGATTTAAATCTAAACACATATTTTTAAGTAAAATGGTTTCCAAAGTCCTTACGAATAAAAACTTTTAAACTTATTGCATGCATGTATGTTGGTGAAGTTTTCTAAGTAAATGTCTATTAAATATTAAATTGTGAATTAGTATTTCTAAGTAGCGCAATAGAAGCATGATATTAGGGTTTTATTAAAGATTCCATGATTAATTGTGTGGTTGATAACTCTTGAAAGGAGTTATATTTTATGCCTTAAGACTTGGTTAATTACCTGTACTTAGGTAAGTTGAGTTGCATTTTAGGATTTTCCATTAGTGTTTTTAGGAAATTGCAGTAAAAGGCTTGGATTGTGCTTAAATGTTATTACATGTTACTTCTAATTGTTTGCGGGAAGGATTTGTTTGTTAAATGACAGGTGCACAACGAGGAAAGGAAGTGAAGAAGTGAAGGTTTGACGTGGCAAAAGGTTGGAAAGTTTGCCAACACGAATGTCGTGGCAATGCGAGGAAGCAACCCAATTAACACTTAACCGTTATCAGTCTTGCTGTACGTGTACCAGAAAAATTAGCCTAATAAAAAAGGAAAAAGATCATGGGATGATGGGTATACCCCCAAAGGAGGAGATATAAAACCCAAAAATAAAAATTGAAGGGGGGTAGACAGTTAGAAATTCATTTTTGGAAGGATAAATCCCTTAAACAAAAATAGAGGATAGTGGTTGCGACAAGGACAGAGACACAAAGGGGAAGACAAAAGCAGTCCCTCCTAGTCACTAGAAGACATTTTATAGCTGGAGTTGTGGGCTGGACAGGCAAAAGCTATCTTCCTGAGTTCTACCTTTAATTTTTTATTTTCTGTTCCGTAATTTGATTTAAGGAAACGATGTTGAGTACTATTTTGAATCTGGATTCTACTCACTAAACCATGAGCTAAAGCTCATAGGGTTGAGATTACTTGATGAAACTTTTATTTCCATTATTGGCCATAGCTTAGATTAGTTTTAATTTATCGTTTCATTCAATGGTATTTATGAATAGCGTACATGTAATCTCTAGACATAGGTTAATATGCAGCATATTTGTAAAATTAATCTAATTCTGACTAGGTTAGGTTAGTTAGATCGAAATTGAATGATATGAGCGAGTACTCGAAAGAGTACTAGTAGCAGACTCTAGAAATAGTGCAGTTTTCTGTACGGAAAGGAGAATAATAGTATTAGGAACCAAACTCAAAACCTATAGACATATAGTGCCCTAGGTGAGGTAACTCAAGGCCTAGCTCTCGAAAGAAGTAGACCACAGTAAAATTATTTCGAGCAGTAGAATAAAACTAAACTTGTCGAGGCATTATTGATTAATGAGGGTAGATTCTTGGTAATCCCAGCCTTAAGATTCAACATCGTAGATCCTTTAACCATTGATGTAGCATCTCTACTTTCACATCTTTATTTGTTACTTGTTTACGTATTATTCACGTAATCATCCTTAGTTGTTTGATGGCTTTCGAGGAATTGAAGCAAATATTGGTAGCGGCACTGGCTGTAATAGTGTTGGAATGGACACTGCCCTTCGAACTCATGTGTGACGCTAGGGATTATGCTGTGGGAGCAGTGTTGGGACAACGAAAAGACAAGGTATTTCATGTAGTCTATTATGCGAGTCGGACCCTGATAGATGTGCAGCCGAACTACACCACTACAGACAAGGAGTTATTTACTGTGGTGTTCGCATTCGATAAATTTTGATCTTATTTAGTTGGCACAAAAGTCACGGTCTATAGAGATCACTCTGCTATTCAATATTTGGTGACCAAGAAAGATTCCAAGACAAGATTAATTTGGTGGATACTTTTGTTGCAGGAGTTTGATTTAGAATTTGAGATAGAAAGGGGACTGAAAATCAAGTGGCTGATCACTTATCAAAGTTAGATGCTGGGAATGAAAAAGGTAATGTTGAATTTATTAAGGAAGATTTCCCAGACGAGCAACTGTTGGTTGCCATGGCATTACCTGGGTACGCCGATATAGTGAACTTCTTAGTAAGTGGGCTGCTACCACCTGATCTCAACAACCAAAGAAGACGAAAGTTCCTTCATGATGCCAAACATTATTATTGGGATGAACCCTTCCTGTTCAAGCACTGTGTTAATCAGATAATTAGCAAGTGTGTCCCTGATGACGAAATACATAGAATTCTGCAGCATTGTCACTCAGCGCCTTACAAAGGACACTTTGGAGGAATGATAACTGCTGCCAAGGTATTCCAATCTGATTTTTATTGGAAAAGTTTGTTCAAGGATGCCTAGGAATTTTATAAGTCATGAGATCGTTGTCAGAGGACAGACAATTCATCTAAGAGACACAAAATGCCATTGTAAAATATTTTGGGGATTGAATTGTTTGATGTTGGGGAATTGACTTTACGGGTCCATTTCCACAATCATTTGACAATATCTATATATTCGTGGTAGTGGACTATGTCTCTAACTGGGTCGAAGTGGTACCCCTCCTTACGAATGATGTCAAGTCAGTGTTGAAGTATTTGCACAAGAACATTTTCAAAAGATTTGGTACACCTCGAGCCATTATCAGTGATGAATGTTCTCATTTTGATCGCAAATTAGTTACTAATGGCTTATAAAGCTATGGGGTGAAGCATAAGATTGCCGCGACATATCATCCCCAAACAAATAGATAAGTAGAGATTTCTAACAGAGAAATTAAAGAGATTCTGGAAAATGTGGTGAACCTAATTCGAAAGGATTGACCCTCTAGGTTGGATGAAGCATTGTGGGCTTATCGTACAACATTCAGAACACTGTTGGGGATGTCACCTTTTAAGCTGGTTTATGGGAAGCCATGTCATCTACCTATTGAGCCAGAGCATAAAACATTTTGGGCTATTAAAAAGCTAAATATGGATTGGATCGCTACTGGCCATAAAAGATTGTTAGAACTGAATGAAATGGAGGTATTCCAGGCACAGTCATATGAGAATGCTAAATTGTACAAGGAGAAGACCAAACACTGGCATGATAAAAAGATTATGCCAAGACAGTTTGAACCATGACAATAGGTGTTATTGTTCAACTTTGGGATCAAATTGTTCCTTGGCAAATTAAATCTTGTTAGTCAGGTCCATTTAAAGTAGCTCAAGTCTATCCTCATGGAGCTATTGATGTCAAAGATACAAAAACGAGGGTCACATTTAAAGTTAATGGACAACGCTTTAAAGATACGAAAACGGGGGTCACATTTAAAGTTAATGGACAACGCTTGAAGCACTATTAGAGTTCTCATGTGGATCGAGACAAACAATCCATTGACCTTAATTACTTTAGTTTAATTTCATTTTTATTATTAGTTATCTTTAATTATTTTATGTTTCTTCTATTTCTGCTTTTATCTTTAAGTAGTTCTTTCCATGATTTCCAAAGACCGAATAAAGAATGAGAACTTATCAGTTGTTCTATTAAAATGAGTCTACTGCAGCATTGCGAAAGTGAGTTATGCCGTGACAAATTGAGAAATAGATGTTGAGGCACGAGGTAATATGGGTTGACTGAACAGAAAAGTCTAAGGGTGAGATTTCTAGACAGTTGGGCCCATTGCGTTACTTGGGTAGCCCATGGTGGAAAAGCCAAAATTCTTTTTTTAGGGCTAGGTCGCTTTACAGTTCCCCCTAAAAATCCCTTTGTGTTTCTCTCCTCCATGCTACAAAACTTACTTTGCACATTTAATTTTTTTGAACCGTCAACACTATCTTATAATAACAATTGTGAGGTTGGGTTGTATGATACCTGTTGGCCCATTGAGAATTTGTTTCCCAAATATTTGGGTTTTTAACCTTTTCATTTTCCCTCTAAATTTCCGTCACACCAAAATCAGGCCATAATTATCGGCCTCTTATCACTCACGTCATACCCCATTTACTCCTTACTTTTCCATTGTTTTGTTTTACCCTAACCTCTTCAATTCTTTTACAGTTACCCTAAATTTTCTTTCTCTCCACGCTTATTTGTGCTTTCTTTAGACACTGTAAATTTTCTTCTTCCTTTTCTACATAGACTTTTACCTTAACTTTCCACAATGGCTAGATGATCTACCCTTCAATCATCTGATATGCCACCTTGCACTTTCTTTAACGATGTGACAGAAGAGCGGTACCAGAACAACATCTCTAAGTGACCTTTTTGTTTGGAAAAAGGTTTTCTTTTTAAATGTGAGCCTTTTATGGGATACGATACTTACATTTCTTCTATAGTCGAGCAACATGGATGGAAAATTTTTTGTTTGCATCCAGATGATGTTCTGACCAAGATTGTTCGAGAGTTCTATGCTCACCTTGCCTCCTAAAATACAACTTTTATATATGTGTGAGGAGTCTCGGTCTTATTTGATAAAGACACTATTAATGCTCAGTATGATCTTTCTAATATCCAAAATGAGTATACCAAGTTTGCTGCAACCGTCACTGCTAATGGGTTAAATCAGGTTCTTCAAGGCCTATATGTTACAGGAACTAAATAGACAGTGTTGAAGCAAGATTGTTACATTGTGGAAAGGGAATCATTGAAGCCCAAGTGCAAGATTTGGTATCACTTCCTCAAGATGCGCCTACTTCCTTCTACCCATAACTCAACAGTTTCTAAGGAGCGGATGTTGTTGCTTTATTCTATTATGTAGGGTAAGAAAATTAATGTGGGTAATATTATATTCAACGAAGTACACTCGTGCGCACAAAAGAATGTTGAGATTTTAAACTTTCCTTCTTTAATCACCGTGCTTTTTCAACGTGTGAATGTCTCAGTCCAAGCCAATGAGGATGTTACCCCAAATAAAGGGGCCATTATAAGATTGATTGTTACAAAGATTTTTAGGGAGATTTACCATAGAACAACCTCCTGGCCTAGCCTCAACATTCTCTACGCCAACATTTTCCATTGTAACAACCTCTAAGACTAACAATTTATTCGAGCAATAAGTGTTTATTTCATTGGAGAAGTTGTAGGAACAGAATAATCTTTTTGAGACTCAACAGATTCAGCTTGCGGCAGATTTTACATAGGTGTAAGGCAACCTGGCTCTTTACTGGCCTATGTGTAGAGAAGGGACGATGCTCTAAAAAGGTCCCTTCAAAAAAAATTCACCAAGCCAATTCATGTTATTCCTGACATTCCTTAGGAATTGCAGGCAGTTGTAGCAAAAAGGGTTGGTGAAGCCCAACCAACTGAGACAGACCTTGCCATTGTCGAGAAAGAAATCAAAGAACCAGAGGAAGAAATAGAGAAAATAGAATCAATCAGTATTACAACTGATTGTGAGGAAGAAGAAGCAAATCCCACACCTGCACCATCAGTAGACAGCACTGCAGTTGTTCACGTCCCTTTACTAAACCTATGAATGAATAGGATAGTGAGATCAATTGAATTATTGAAGAAATCACCAAATCCGACGATGAACAAGAGGACATGCCACTCTAATCATTGAAAAGGAAAATGTGCTATAAACACAATGTATGTAAATCCACTTGCAGGACAAAATGAAGTAACTACACTCTGGTTCAAGTTAGGGAAGTTCTTTTCCCCTTCATACATCATGCATTTCATTTATTTTTCTGTAGTAATAGGCTGAGTAGCTAAGGAGGTAGTTATTTTCTCCATCCATCTTCTAAGTTAGAAGCCTTAGCTTCAAGAGTGATTTTTATTTAAATTGTGACATGATTGAGTACTCGGTAATTCAGTGTTTGCTCCATTGTGATTATCGAGTCATAGAATTTTGTGACATGCTAAATCCCCTACATTAATTTGAAAAAAAAAGAAAAAAAAGAATAATATATATACATTTTAAGTAGGCTTAGAGCAACTTGAGTTTAGGTAACAAATGAACTAAGTGAATTAGGAAATGATTGCTATGGCCAGAAAGCACACATGAGCACTTAGGAAATTTTGTTTTTAGGATGAGATTTTTTGCACTACCTTTTTTGAGCAAACCTCTAACACTTGAACAAGTTTTTGGAGAAAGAATTTTGCCGAGAACTGATGTATATATTGTTTTTTGAGTAGACTGGCAGTTCAAAGTGGTTATGTGCGATAGAAAATTCTTGCATATATGCATTCATGCGTATCTTGCTTGAGGACAAGCAATAACCTAGGTTTGAGGGTGTGATAACTCTTGAAAAGAATTATATTTTATACCTTAAGACTTGGTTAATTGCCTCTACTTAGGTAAATTTAGTTGCATTTTAGGATTTTTCATTAGTTTTTTTAGGAAATTGCATTAAAAGACTTGGATTGTGCTTAAATGTTATTACATGTTACTTCTAATTGTTTGCGGGAAGGATTTGTTTGTTAAGTGGCATGTGTAGAATGAGGAAAAGAAAGTGAAGGTTTGACGTGGAACAAGGTTGGACAGTTTGGCAACACGAATTTCGTGGCAATCCCAGGAAGCAACTAGTCAACACTTAACCGTTATCAGCCCAGCTATACGTGTACCAAAAAAATAAGCCTAAGAAAGAGGAAAAAGATCATGGGATTATGGGTCTACCCCTAAAGGAGGAGATATAAAACCTAAAAATAAAAACTGAAGAGGGGGTAGATAGTTAGAAAGTCTTTTTTGGAAGAAGAAATCCCTTAAACAAAAATAGATGGTAGCGGTTGCGACAAGGACGGGGAAACAAATGGGAAGACGAAGGCAGCCCTTCTTGCTTACTGGAAGACATTTCATAGTCAGAGTTGTGAGCTGGATAGGTGAAAGCTATCTTCCTGAGTTCTACATTTAATTCTTTATTTTCTGTTCGGTAATCTAATTTAAGGAAACGATGTTGATTACTATTTTGAATCTGGATTTTATTCACCAACCCATGAGCTAAATCTCATAGGGTTGAGATTACTTGATGAAACTTTTATTTCCATTATTGGCCACTGCTTAGATTAGTTTTAATTTATTGTTTCATTCAATGGTATTTATGAATAGCGTGTGTGTAATCTTTAGACATAGGTGAGTATGTAACATGTTCATAAAATTAATATAATTCTAACAAGGTTAGGTTAGTTAGATTGAAATTGAATGATATGAGCGAGTACTTGAAAGAATACTAGTAGCAGAATCTAGAAATAGAGCATCTTTCTGTACGGAAAAAAGAATAATAGTAGTTGGAACCAAACTCAAAGCCTATAGACAAATAGTGCCCTAGGTGAGGTAAGTCAAGGTCTAGCTCTCGAAAAAAGTAGACCACAGTAGAACTATTCCAAGCAATAGAATAAGATCGAACTTACCGATGCATTATTGGTTAACGAGGGTAGGTTCTTAGTAATCCCAGCCTTAATGTTCAACATCTTAGATCCTTTAACCTTTGCTATAGCATCCTATTTTCACATCCTTAGTTGTTACTTGTTTACATATTATTCACGTAACCATTCTCGTAATTGCCATTGCATACTTACTCTTGTCTTGCCATAGCATTTTCATTTATTTGTTAGAATTGTCATATTACACACATCGATATTTCTTAATTATCTCTGCATTTTTATTATTGTCTTGCTATAGCATTAAACACACTCATTTATAATAAGTTGACCAATTTATACCTAACTGATCCCTGTGGAAACAATCTCACTTATCACTTTATTACTTGATCCGACGTGTATACTTGCACAATTCGCATATCATATTCATATGCGAAAGTGGTGTGATTGGCCGGTTGGTGTGCTTTGTGATGGTTTAAATGGAGAGTCATTTCGGTGGCTAATGTGATGTTTGAAATTTAGGACGGATAGTCCCGACTAAGTTTGGGGCACCACATGTCACACTTTCAGTATAGCCACGATTTTTATATTGTATTTTAATTCCCGAGTGTTGATTTCTATCTCTCTCCCATCAATCAAGAGAGAGGCGGTCAACTTTCTATATGAAAAGTTTCTTTGAGTAATGGAGTGTTGGTTGCAACACCCCAGCCTAAGGTATATGTCCCTAAGCCAAAAGAGTTTAATAGGAAGAGGTCTACAAAGGGTGTGGACAACTTCTTGTGGGGAATAGAGTAATATTTCTGTGCCAAAAGCATCTTGGATGATGCTACTAAGGTAAATATTGTTACTATGTATTTCACTGATGTTGCTATTTTATGGTGGCATCATAGGTTCACAAATAAGAAACGTGGTGGAGCCGCAATTAGGACTTGGGAGGAGTTCCAAAGTGAATTCAATATACAATTTTACCCTAGAGTATTCCCTAGATGAGACTCGAGCTAAGTTGCGTCAACTTACACAACAAGAAACTGTTAGGGAGTATCTGAATGAGTTTAATGAACTAATGCTCCAAATTTTCGATTTGGGTGAGAATAAGACATTTTTGGCCTTCATGGATGGGTTGAAGCCTTGGGTGAAGCAAGAGTTGCAAAGTCAAGGGGTCAAAGAACTTATTAAAGCCATGGTCGAAATAGAGTCGTTAATTGAATTTGTTTCGAGAAAAGACAAGTTTGAGTCTTCCAATCCCAAGGAGAAGGGCAATGGTGGGGGAGATGAAAAAGGATAGGTTAAAAATGAGAATGGTGGAAACAGTGGTAATGGTGGTAATGGGAAACCACATAATGGGAAATAGAAGTTTAACAACAAATAAAATGAGCCAATGAATGCTTCTTATGTTGTGGTTCCCATGTGGTGTAGAATTGCCCACAACGATCCAAGTTCACCACAATCAATAAAGAAGATGAAGCGAAGCCTAATGAAGAAAGGGTATTAAAGCTTGGGTAAATGATACCCAATTCTATAAAAGCGAAGATGGCTCACAAGCAAAAAGGGTTCATGTTTGTTGACATTAACATCATAGGTCAAAGAATGAGTGTTCTTATTAAGACTGGGCATCAAACTTGTTCATATTGGACAAATCCATGGGTAAACTTGGTCTCTTAGTTAGCAAATTGACTAAGAATATCAAGACTGCAAATTCCAAAGAGGTTCCAGCTATGGGAGTAGTACAATAAGTTAAGCTACAGTTCAACTAGTAAAAGGGCAAGGAAGACTTTGAGGTAATTCATTTAGATGATTACGACTCTGTGCTTATCTTGAATTTCCTTGACAAGATTAATGCTCTATTGGTTCAATTTGGCAAATTTATATGTATCTTGGATACTCGTCAATGATAATGTGTTGTGTCAGTGAGTTGTGATGAGAAAAGTGGAACCAAGGTATTGTCGACAAATGCAACTAGCTGAAGATGTTTATTGCGGTAAAAACATTGACTTGGTATATCAGAGTACTACAATGACCCTTTTAGAAATGCTAGAGGTGCAACAAGTTGATGTGAAACTTGTTGAGTTATTAATGGGGCTACTACCTATGAGAGAGGTGGGTTGTGGATGAAACTTTGTGGGAAAAGTGGTGATACAAACTGGGCAGTTAAAAAGAGTAAATGCTACAAGCAAGGTAAATTTCAAACGCTTTCCTAGTATTTTACATCATGACTTACCATTGGCTTGACAAAGATATGTGGGACTTTTTAGAGTTCTGAAGTGGGTAAGCTGATGGGCTTACAAACCGGAGTAGACGGCAATACTCAAGGCTAAACCAGTGTTCAATGTGGGGATGCCTAAGCCTATTTATGCAGATCAAGGGGATCCCAATCGAGGCAAGTCACAATGGGGGCATGTAAGAGCGATAGGCTCTTGCAAATGAGATGTACATAAGAGAGAAATGGTTCGAGTTAGGTGACACGGGAGACATAAATCAAGGAAAATTTTTCGAGGGCGGACCTACCCGACAGAGAGACTAGTTGGGAACCGGTCGAGGCATTAAGACAATTCCAAGAAGAGTCAAACCAATGTCATTCCGAGGATACAATAAGGACGTCATGCATGCACACAGAGCCCGTGGAGAATGCACACAGAGCTTCTTGTAGAGGTTAATTGATTAAATGAGAATGATTTGACCCAATTGAACTGGCTAGATTCATGGAACATGTAGAGAAGCACATCTACTTGAAGCCTTAGTAGCCCAATAAAACACTCAAGTAAAACTAGGGTTACCAAGGTAAATATGTAAAATAATCTTAGAAGATTTTGTAATCTTATGGGATCTTGGAAAATCCTTAAGAATCTCAATTTGTAGATTGGCTTTGATCTCGACCATTGATGTAATTTAAGTTGTACTGTTGGATTTGGGGGAACTCAACTATAAATAGAGACCTTCCCCCTCATTTGTAATAATCTCATTCATAGTTATTGAATATACTTGAGAGCATTTATTCAAACACCTTGTGTGCATTGCTTTCTTATGGCTTTTCTGATCAATTCAGGCTCCTTTATCTTTTGAGGTTGCTTCCGCTTTATTTCAGTGTCTTGGAGAATTTCCTTTGTGAATTCTCATTTTCGAGAGCTAGGTTGACTTAGCTGGATTTGAGGCAAATGAGTCATCTAAGGTTGCGCGGTTTGCTAGACTAAAGTTCTAACCCCGTGACACTAGTACAAAGACATCCATGATACTTGTATCAATCCCTCATTTTGACCGATCTTTAATATAATTTTGCTAGAGTTTGTTACCTTTTACTACAATTTTAATAAAATTCGATACAACATTATCCTAAATAGAAAATCATCTTATATAAATTTACTAAAAAAGATCAAAGGTAAATAATTGTAAATTACATATAATAAAATAAAAATATCCACATGTTATATCATTTACATAGTACGCAAGTGTAGTATAAAACTAGTGAACTTTCTTCCAATATATATATATATATATATATATATATAATTTTAGCATATCTATGTAAATCTAATACGTACACTAAAAATATAAAATATCTAAAAGGATAAGATAATAACTTAAAATATGAAATTAGTAGTTTTAAATTTATAATCCGAAATTAATTAATTTTTATATATAAAAATATTTGGTACGAATTTTGAAATTCCATAAAAATTATGAATTAACAAATATTTTTAAATTATATAGATGTAATTGTGGAATGAAAACAAAAACAAAGGAGGAAAAGCAATAACAACATAAATGCTATAAAAATATAATAAAATATATAGGAATGAAAAATAAAACGAAGGGGGCAAAGCCATAATAACATAAATGAATAGAGATTGTACGTTCTCCACTATTAGACCCAACAGCTGCATCAAATACTAATTGTAGTAGGATTGTGTAAATATATGATGAATTTTTTAACTCTGCTTTTCCCACTATGACTTGGAGTTTAGATTTGTCTTATTTATGCTGCTACATAATAAAGGTGTCAACAATTAAGGGGGGAAAAAGCAAAGTTGGACCACAAATTTCTAATGCAAAATAGTTTAAACCACTTGAAAGTTACTTTTATATATTATAGCTACTCTTTTCCATTATCAAATGGATTATACTATTAAAAGAAATAAAATTTATACAAAATATTTTGAAATTTAAAATTTCTAATTGCAGTTTAATTCCAAATAAATGATTTCATTTACGAACCACAACAACTTTTAAAATATGAATTTTTTAAACAAGAAATGATATTTTTAAACAAGAAATGTCAACTCTATTCCAATTTGATCTTATTTGATTCTTTTTAATAATATAGAGACTAAATTGATCCATTAAATAGTTGAGAGACTAATTTAATTAGGTCACTATAAATATAGTAAAGTGGCCACTCAGATACATTTGCCATGAAAAATATCTACGGTAATTTCTTTAAAAAATTAGTTTTGAAATTGTTTTTGAGATATTATATACTTACATATAGTGACTGGTGTAAAACATATGTTGGATGTGTCGGCTAAAGTAAAATGGAGGCCCATGTACTAGGAGTTGGATTACATTTTGCTCCCTCTACTCAAAAAATGGATAAACTAGTCCTTGTTCATTAGATTAAAGAGCAAATTGGTCTGTTCTGTTAAAAGTTTCATCCACTTGTACTGTTAAAAATTGGCGTAGTTGACGGAATAACTAGAGAATGACATGTGATATGTCACGTGTACCTCTTCCTGACGTATAAGAACCAATTTTTAAAAGTAGAAATGGATAAAATTTTTAAAAAAATGACTAGTTTGCTCTTTGATTTAATGTACAAGCGCTAATTTGCCCTTTTTTTTAGTATAGGAGTAAAATGCAATCTAACTCTTACTACAGGGACCTCCATGATACTTTTACTGATTTGTGTTTGTATTTTAATTAATTTAAGGGTAAACTACATCAATTGTCCCTAACCTTTGATTAAAATTACATTTCAATCACCTAACTTTCAAAAGTTACATAATTGTCACTAAAGTTATTGAAATGTTACATTTTTGTCACTCCTTCGTTAACTTCTATTAAGAGAGTGACATGTCACATTAATTTAAAGGGTTAATAACCGATTTGGAGCCTGAACAATAACTAAAATATCAATTTGATACTTTTAAATTTTTTCTTAATAATAATTCTAAAAATTTAAAAGGTAAACTACTCAAATAGTCACTAAGTTTTAATTCATTCCTATTTCGGTCACTAATTTTTTTGTTAATTTAGTTACTTCATTAGATTAATTGTCATTTTATTCACTCCTCTTTAAAATGCATTGGTCATTGAACGAAATATTGATGTGGCAGCCTTTGGATTGGTATAATAAAAAATTTAGCGCTTAACACTTTACACATTTAGTCTAAATTCAAAAATTGAAAAGTTTATGATTTTAAGAACTTGAAAAGACATATAATTTATTATAAAAGGACAAAAATAAAAATATTTAAATATATATAAGATTACATAAAACGCTTAATTGTTGTTTAGTCTAATTCAAAAATTCAACAAATTTAACCTTTAATGTTGGTACATTTTGTCAATTTAGTCCTAATTTTAGAAATTTATAAATAAAAGATTCAAAAATAAAAATTCAAAAATAATGAATCAAACCCAAAACCAAAATAAGTAAACTTTTCTTAGTTATGATTCAAAATCATGAAAAGTCTACAAAATGCTCTTACTTTTGATATATGCAACCACACAACATTGTGATTAAAAAATACAAGAAAAAAATTTAATTTTTTCTTTCTTGTTACCAGATTTTCTAGTCAACCAAACAAAAAAGAGAAACTTTGTAAAACAATATTCATCTCTTCATCTCTCTGCTCGTTCATCATTAATCTTCCCATTGTTCTCATACTTTTGCCCAAACCTCACAATCTCAAATACCACACCAAATCCACACCCGACTTTCATCACTTCTTCATCGAGCACTCACCATTAAACCCACACCCAAAGTGAATTTTTTTTCTTTTTACAGACACACCCAAACTCAATTTCGTGTTTTCTTTTAATGAGGAAAAACTGATCAATGAAGCACTGCTTAACCTTAAGCATTTGAATCCCTCAAAGCCCTACACTTTGTCGCCAAAATGGAGCCAAAGATGTTTCTATAAGTAAAGGCTTTTTGATTTGAATCCCTCAACCAACTATTTGATCGTGGTGCTAGTTTGATTTGGTAGTGATTGATTCAAAAAATTAATTCAAAGGACTCATCTCGCTCTTTAACACCCCTCACCGTCCCTGTCACCAGATTAGGGTTACAGGATGCTACTATACGATATAGAACAAAATCATGCTATATTGGATTAAAACATTTCCATATATTGGTTAAATTATTAAACACACAATCAAAATAATTTTAATCATAACCTTACGGTATTAAATTGAGCATATCGAAGCTATAAAATAATTTAAAAACAATTTAGGGTCTCATTTGAAACATTTGAAAAAAGTGGGGTAAAAATGCTAAACAGGGGTTGCACAATCGTGTGAAAGCTTGATGCTGTGTGAAACTATAGGACATGGCTATGTTGACTAACCCTGTGCAGGTGTCACGGGCCGCAGTTCAAAGCCCGTGACCATCACACCAAATGCATCCAATGGAGGTCTAGTGTTTAGATGGGGATCATTTAGCCCACGAGAACTGGCCGATTCAAAGAATTGTTGGAGAAGCCTGTCAGATTGAAGCTTGGTTGGCCCGATAACGAAGATATGGTAACTTAGGAAAATTGGTAACTAATCTTAAAAGATTGAGGGAATCATATCTTGTAAATATTAGATTAAATTTGATATGACATATCTTGTAAATCCCTAAAATAAAGGGATATGGTTAATCTCGTCTGTCGATGTAAATGTATCTTGACCGTCAGTTTTGGGGGAGCTCAACCACAAATAGAGAGCCTCCCCCTCATTTGTACTCACTCCGTTCATTGTTTCATTATTCTTTGTGAATAAGAGAATTGACAGCATTTACTCAAACACTTTGCGTGCGCTCTTTCTGTTATTCTTTGTTGTTCTTCTTTTGGCATAAATCGCTTCCACTCTTCAATTTGGTGCCTTGGAGGAGTTCTTAAGGAATCCTCACTTGAGTAAAAGCTGACTTAGGTGAGTTTGGATGAACGGATCGACTAAGGCTGCACGGATCACGAGAGGAAAGGTCTAGCCCCGTGACAAGTGGTATTAAAGCCGTGTAGGAGGAGGCACATGGTCGTGTCTCCAAATCGTGTAACTAACTGATGCCATGTGTGCTAATTGAAACTTAAATTACAGAAACCACACGACCGTGTTGTATACCCGTGTATGGCACACAGCCGTGTGTCAGGTCATGTATCAGCTCGTGTGTGCCTAATTGTCCCTTTTCCAACAAGTTACTTAAACCAACTTCACTTAGGTCACAAGAAACATTATACCAACATTCAAACCAGTTTAAAACTCATCAAAACATACCAAAATCAACATATATTCATACATCCTAAGTGCCTAACCAATATGCAACAATTGGCACCTTAAATCAAGCATAAACAATTTCACATTCATCAATCACTATTCCATAAAGCATATGCCTATTATTTAAACCATTGCATCTTATCATATACCAAAGCTAAGCTTACAAAACAAGACCAAACCATTCATATATATACATACTTATTTACCAAAAGTAACAACTAAACATGATACCACAATAATATTTACATAGCCAAAACATATTACAACTTGAATATGTTCATGTGAAATTAAAACACCTACTACATGCCACTTATAACCCATACCAAAATGGTCGAAATTCTACCGAGTCATTGAACGGATAATGTGAGCTCTGACTTGTGTTCCAGCCGACCAAAACTTTCAATAATCTACAAAGAATCAAACACAATGGACGTAAGCAAATCATTGTTTAGGAAGTTCGTACAAAAATTAACTTAACTTACTGATTATAATGTAACTTAAACATTACACAATCAAGAACATGAGTTCATTAATTGCCTATACACATCACAAATCACACAAAGTTAGTGATCCATATATACAACATATAACTTTATCATGTTCATAAAACAGATACAAATAAACTCACTGGGTATATACATCAATATTCACATATCAATTTAACGTTTCATATTTACATTTCATGTGTCCATTTCATGTATCCATTTTCACCCTATGAACCACAGTGAAATAACATTGGATGCGCGGGAACAATGGTCACACAATTTGTGACTGTAAATGTTCATACAAGCTGTGTAATGGGCCTGCTCACATGAGCTATGAGTCGGGATATTAGGTTACACAACACTGCTCACACGAGCTGTGAAGAATCCGCAACAAATGCAGGATCTTAGCCATCGGTAGGACATCCAAGACCAACACCCGAAATGGTAATAACCTTAATGACATGTCATTTGTATCTTAGGTATTCACAAAGTTCATACGGGCTTTGATTTATATCCATATCTTTTAATTACTTATGCATTACTTCATCACATGAGTTCATCTATATAATTTTCCATTTTCAATCATAACTCTCAATTATAACATCATTGCAATTTTATCCATTCCACAACTTAAGATTTACTATGCAAATAAGTCTAATCACAAACATACATAGCTATTTATTTATTCACAAAAACATCAACTAAATCAATTTATCCATTCTACGAACTTACCAAACCAAAAACAAAATGCAACACCGACGACTACTCCGCTAACTTTCCTTTTCCTCGATTATTATCCAGTTGATTTGTTTCTTGATTTAAATAATAATTAATTTCAAGATATCAATATATAAAACCTTATAATATTTATTAGAAGCATAAAATCCCTTTAATTTTATTTTTACAAAGTTGCCCTAAAATTTTACCCTTTATGCAAATTAGTCCTTAAAACCGAAACTTATATATTTTTCACAATTAGACCAAACACTTAATGCTGAATTTACTATAGTCCTTGAACAGCCCTTAACAACCAAATTTTCCAAGAATTCCTTGCTAAATTTTAATATTTTATTAATTCAATCCCTAAGTTCAAAACTAACCAAAATTGCTTTACAAATTAATCTTATTTAACAACCAAACACATGAATCTATCAACAAACCCCAAAAAAAACTTAAAATTAATTAATGGAAAGTCCTAAAACTTTAAAAATTTCACAAAATAATCTCTGGATTAGTTAGATTAAGCTACAACAATATCAAGAACATAAAATTTACTAAAAACTGAAGCCAAAATCACATACATGCACCCCTAGAAGCTTGGCAGAATCTTAAGCATTCATAAAAATGGTGTAAACAGTGGTGAAAAAAACTGAAGAAGAAGATGACCATCTTTTTCTATTATTATTTTTATGTTCTTTAATTATTTATTATTTTAACCTTTCATTAAACTTAAAATTTCAGTAAACTCATGGCCTTAACCATCCATTAACCTTCCCTATGGTCTAATTACCATTTAAATCCATCTAATAATGGTTCTTTAATAAATCAACACATTTAAACAGATAGTAATTAAATTTTTTAGCTTTTATGATTTAGTCCTTTTTACCTAATTAACTAACCAAACATCAAAATTTCTAGACCAAACTTTAGTACGGCACTACAATAGACTCGTAAATATTGAATAAATAATATTTACCAACTCACTAGTTGGAATTTTGGTCCCAAAACCATCATTCTTGAAACCACTAAAAAATAGGCTATTACAAACTTGATGGGGTTTAAAGAAATAAAAAGAAATAGTGATTCAAAAAATTCAAGAGAAATTGAGGGTTAAACTTTGTTAAATGCCTATTTTTTTTAGAATCCAAGAAATATTGATTTGAATCCTCAACCAAATACATATTTTAGCCTTTATGTAATTTCATATAATTTTTAATAATTTATTTTTATGTCATTTTATATTTTATAAATATTTCCAATTTTTTAAAATTATAAGTTTTTTGAATGTTTTAAATTTGGACTAAAGTGAAAAACTGTGTAAACATTGAGGGTTAAATTTGTTGAATTTTTTAGAATTAAGAACAAGCTAACAGAATGTGTAAAGTATTAATGGCTATTTGTTATTATACGCCATGTCAACATTTCTTTTAGTGACCAAGGCCTTTTAATAGTGGAGTGACTAAAAATAACAATCAATCTACTATGGTGACTAAATTAACAAAAAAAAATCAATGACCAAAAAAGGAACTCATTAAAACTTGGGTGACTATATATGTAGTTGACCCTTTAAATTTTTTAAAATTATTATTAAGAAAAATTCTAAAAGTATCAAATTGATGTTATAGTTATAGATTAAGAGCTGAATTAGTTATTAAAGGTGACATATGATCTTCTGATGAATGATAAAAAAAAAAAAACATTTCGACAACTTTAGCATGTGTGATGATTGAAAGGTGTGAATTAATGGAGAGTAGATAGAAATAAATATGACAGCTACCTTACAAAACAAAAGGGAAACAGGAGTTGTCTCAGTCTGTCATTTTCCATGCTTCCAAAAATATCTCCTTTGAAACTCTTTGAGAGGAGAGGCTGCAAACACCTAACTTTAGGGTGGAATGATGACGTGGTCAACCATGCTCATTTATTTATACCCTAATCCTTCATTTTCACACCTTTTCCCTATAAGATTTTAGTGCATCTCTCATTTTGTTTAATCTTTTAAATATTTTCTTTCTTTGTCTCTAACATATTGGTGTTTGAGGTTTAAGATACGGAATGAGTTCCAAACTGGTAAAATTCCTTCTAATCCTTTTAGAAAATTATAAAATTATATTTGAACTCCCAAAAATTTATAAATTTTTCTACTTTTGCCCCTACCTCCATATCAAATCAAATGCATTGATTGCAATATATTTTCAGACCATTCAACTATCCTATTAAATTTCCTTTCCTCTCTTTCTTTACATACCCTCTTTTTATTTCTTTATTTTTCACCTAGAACCTATAATTTTCTTACTATTGATCATAAACCCTGCCAACTTAAACCCTAAATTCTCTTTAGAAACCCCCAATTTCAAAATGGCTTCTTTGATTTTAAAAGAATAACACACATGTTGAATTGCCACAACCATGATAAATAAGTTTGGTATTTATAAATGTAATGCACCTCGTCCGTCCCGGTATGAATGGGAGATGCTAACGCGACGTTTTTAAAGCAAAGAAAAATCAATACTTTATTTAAGAAAATATATGATTAAATATTTTTATAAAATAATAAAATAATATATTTAAATTCTATTCAAGATAAGTTTTATGCTTTCAAAACAAAGTTAAAAAAAAAATCTTATAGTGCCAATTAAAATAAAAAAACTATGTGATTTGTAAAATATAGGAAAGTTACTTAATTTGCTAAAGATTACCTAAATCCTTAAGGAATTTATAAGAAATGAAGTAAAACCAAAAAGAGTAACAGTACATTAAGTTGTCGTCCAGGCGGCAATAACTCTTGTCTAGGCGATATTGGAGTTATTAGTTTTTTTTCACTAAGAAGCCACTCAGGCAGTAATAATTTTGTTAAATTGTCACCTATGCGGCACAAGCTTCCGTTCAGTTGGTACTGAAACTATTTACAATTTTGCACATTCTTGAATTTTAACTAGTTGCTTAAGCCTTCAACCACTACATCGTAACCCAAGTTTCAAGTACTATTTGACATATGAAATAAGCGTATTTATACATATTGATGCCCTAAGTACATGCCATTCACATAATAATCTTTATATTCATTATGAGGCTTAATATAAACGCCACTAGTATAATACAAATTACACTTTAACATTTGAAAAACAACCTAATAGGATTGTCAGATGATACGATGCTCCCTAACTATCATAGCAACTTCTTGGCAAGTCCATACCTATGTGTTTTAAACAACTAACACGTAATTTATAAAGTTTAATAACTAACAAGGATAATCAAACTTTATCCTAAGTATTTATTAACCTTGAGTCCTTTAGACGAATCATTATTTTAAGTTCATTTAAGTCACATTGTTACTATTTTAACCTTTTCATTTGAGCTTGTAAGTTAAGTCTCAACTTATAGTATGATGATTTATTAACAATTCTCATGTGGTTCTTTTATAAATATTACCTTTCAATTTCAATTTTTGTCTCAAGGACTTACATAATTATTAACTCACTTTAAAAATGCATTAAGGTTTTCAAATAACCACATTTTGTTCTATCACACCACTTTCTTAGAGGCTTGCTTCTCCATTAAGATTCTTTATAGTTAATACCTTTTAAATGGTAATTCGGAATTTGTACAATGGTTTATAAAGCATTTAAAAGTAGTGATAATAACATCTACTAATTTCAAGAATTCATTTATATAATAAAAAAACTGATTTAAGTTTATCCCTTAGTAAGCATAGAAAAATAAAGAAGGGATACTAGGGATGATTTATTCGGAACTACAATAATAGGAGCATTGAAGCATAGGTGTTTAAAGACCATATTAGGATCGCATAGAAGTGTTAGGAACATGAGCACTGAAGTGCAAGTAACAGGAGTACCAAAGTACAAAACATGAGTCCCCTATTGGCATACAAATCGCATCTTAACTATTTAACTAAGCTACTAGGGCCTTGTTTGAAGATTTTCAAAATATCAATAAACTCATGTATTTAATCATATTATAGCTCAGTATCACTATTCATGGCTTAAACCAATATAATTTACATCGATAATTTAAATCATGGCATCATGCCACTACATAAGATTTCAAAGCTTTTATTTCATCTCCATAAAGAGACATTTTACAAGATTGTTTCTTAAAGTCGTTTTCACGCCAATAATCAAGATTCTTACATCGTGCGACATAGTCAAACTTTATTTGTCGAAAACCACATATTTCTAACATACAAATATAAATTTATAATATTATACAATATAATTTCAATAAATTCAACTAAACATAGAATAAGTATTTACAAAAAGATTTTCATAACCTTTCGGCCGTTTCAATATTTTAGGCTTGTATCGACGTTTGTTGACTTAAAGCAGGAATTTGCACTTTGACATATCTTTGGCCATAGTGGTATTATCTAATCTTTTTTATAATAGTGACATGGTTCAGATATGTCCTATACTTCCATGGCACCCCAAAATTCTTATGTTATAATTTCAATTCACAAGCACTTCATGGCTATATAATTACAATTTCACATTTTAATGTGTTATTTCATATCTTAATGCCATGGAATTTCACACTAATATTAGAACCATTAAAGACTTAATTATAACATTAGTTACATAAACCCTAGGCTTACTAACTTAGGAGAAAGATGAGTATCCATGATACTTGCCTTGATGGATGCTTTCTAACACTTAATCAAGCGTTCATGAACACATATTCACCATCAATTAAGCTTGTAACTCCATGAATCAACATTTCCCCAATTCCATACAACTAAAAATACATTCAAGAATTAATATAAATTCATTCAAAGCTTTCGCATAAAAACTCTTTAGCAAATATATATCAAACTAATGGAGGTTGAAATTTTCTCATTTTAACTTCATCTTCTCTCACAAAAACTTCATAAACCCTAAGCTGAAATTGGTGAAATTGATGATATGGTAATGAATTTAGAAGGTGATTTCCATAGAGATTTTATCAAAATCTAGAAATTTTGAAAGAGATTGTGAAATAAACAAGAAAATGGAAGGAGGAAGTGGAAGCTTCAATGTTTTTCTACTGCCTTGTGGAATGAACTTGCTTGGACTCTATTTGATTAGACATTTAATTCAATTAACCTTATATTTGATTGGATGATATTTTTGTATTTCATTTAAATAAATTTTATATAATTTATTAGTTTAATTTATTTGAATTTATTGGAATTATTCTGTAAATATGTATGGTAGTTTTTGTGTACATCTCTTTCCTTTTAATTAGGAGATTAGATGCTAAAGTTTAGGAGATAATTTTGGTTTCTATCTTTGTATTTTACCGTGTATATATGTTCTTGATTTTGGGTGGAATGACACAGAGAAAATTCCCACAATTCTTGTGATTTTTTCATGGTATCATGAGTAGGTTTTGAACGTGTAAAATTTTGCTAATGGCTGGTGGCAAAGGTGATTCCGGTCACAAATTCGGCGAAGGGACGGTTGTGCGAAAAATGATTTCTCCGTACGATATAACCTCGCTTGATAATCTTAGACTTACAATCACTCAAGTACAATTGAAGGGGGAAAATTATGAAGAATGGGCTCGCTCTTTCTGAACGGCGTTGCGTGCTAGGAAGAAGTTCAGATTTATTGACGGATCGATTAAAAAACTAGATGATACATCAGACGGCATTGAAGATTGGTGGACCATTAACTCGTTGTTAGTTTCGTGGATTCAGAATACCATTGAACCAACTCTTCGATCCACCATATCTCATGTCGAGGGGGCTAAGGATTTGTGGGATGATATCCGAGAGAGATTTTTAATGGCCAGTGGTCCAAGAATTCAATAACTCAGATCTGATCTTGTAGAATGCAAGAAAAAAGGATTGACTATTGTGAATTATTTTGGAAAATTGAAACTGATATGGGATGAATTAGCGACTTTTGATCAATTGCCGACTTGTAAATGCGGGAATTGTACTTGTCAACTATTAGTCAAGTTGGAAAAGCGACGAGAAGAGGAAAAGGTTCACCACTTCCTGATGGGATTGGATGGGACATATAGCACGGTTAGATCCAACATCTTGGCTAACGATCTGTTGTCATCCTTGAGCAAGGCCTATTCGATGGTTATTCAAGAAGAACGAGTGAAGACCATATCTCATGAGGTGGAAGATCGCCCCGATGTGATGGCTATGGCGGTGCAAAGTCGAGGTTATGGAGAAAGTAAGGAGAAATAGGGGGTTTGTTCCCATTGCAAATAACCTGGACATGGTATTGATAATTGTTTTGCTATTATTGGGTATCCTGAATGGTGGGGAGATCGACCCCGAGGAACTATGAAGGGTGAAAGCTGTGGCAAAAATTGGGGCCAGCGTCAATCAAACGGTTGAGGACGAGGGGGCAGCGAGCTAATGCTGTCCAGACCCACACAGGGGGAGTATCGTCCTCAAATGCTAGCATTGATGAGACGGAAGCAAACACTTTGCCTGGGCTTAGCAATGAACAGTGGCAAGTTTTGCTCCAAGCCTTAAAGGGTATGAGATCAACTACGACTGAGAAGATGACGGGTAAGAAATTGTCTTGGATTATTGACACAGGAGCATCAAATCATATGACGGGTAATCTAAAATTTTTACATAATATTCATGAAATTCCTAGTTGTCCCATTGGGTTACCGGATGTGAGTGAATCTGTGGCTACTTTGGAAGGATCTGTTGCTCTTGGAGGAGATGTATTGTTGCAAAATGTTCTATTTGTGCCGAATTTGACATGCAATCTTATCTCTGTGTCACAACTTATGGAACATGATTCTTGTTTTATCCAGTTCACTAAAAAATTATGTGTTATACAGGACCGTACCTCGAGGATGTTGATTAGAGCGGGTGAACAAAGGGATGGACTCTACTACTTTCGGGAAATTCCAAGGATCAAGGTATTGAGGGTGACTGCCGGTAACTCGTTAGAAATGTCGCACTAGCAGTTAGGTCATCCATCTATGCAGATGACTAAACTTGTTTTGAAGGTAGACAGAGGTAGTAGGGATGAGATTTTGAATAAATGTTGTGATGTGTGCCTTCGAGCAAAACAAACTAGAGAAGTGTTTCCTTTAAGTGAACATCATGCAGTTGATATTTTTGAATTGATACATTGTGATTTATAGGGTCCTTATAACACTTTGTCTACTTGTGGCGCATCATATTTTCTGACATTAGTTAATTTTTCAAGGAGTGTGTGGATTTTCTTCATCAACAATAAGTCTGAATTACCTTCCGTGTTCAAAAATTTCTTCACTATGATCAATAGACAATTTGATAAACAAGTAAAGATGGTACGAAGTGACAACGGGAAAGAATTTACTTGCATGGAGATTTTTTTGTGGAACATGGTATTATTTTCCAATCTTTATGTACCGACACTCCACAACAAAACGGGAGAGTCGAAAGAAAGCATAGGCATATCTTAAATGTTGCGCGTGCTCTTAGATTTCAAGGATCGCTTCCTATAAAGTTCTGGGGTGAGTGCATTTTGACTGTTGGTTACCTAATTAATCGAACTCCCTATTCGGGCTTAAATGGAAAGACGCCATATGAGGCTCTCTATGGTCGACAACCAGATTTTGGTCACCTAAGAATTTTTGGGTCTTTGTGTTACGCTCACTGTAAGACTAGGGATAAGTTTGCCAGCCGAAGTAGAAAATGTGTGTTCATGGGTTATCCTTATGGGAAGAAAGGTTGGCGTTTATATGACTTAGAAAAAAATGGAATTCTTTGTCTCTGGAGATGTTGTTTTCTTTGAAGATCAATTTCTTTTTGCTATAGCTCTTGCAAATCAGTCCATAATCGACACAATTGCACTCCCTCAAAGTGAAGGACTTGACGAGGCATGGAATGAGGTAGCGGTTTCAAATGATAGCCAAGCTACTGACGTAGATGAGCAGCAGGCTGAAAATGATAATGAAAGTAGCGAAACTGATACTCGAAGTGGTGAGGAAGAGTTGGGATGTGGATGGCGTTTAATGCAGTCCTCAGTTCGGTTACGGGACTTTGTCATACACACCATTCAGAGAAAAAGTCCATCCCCGAAATTTTCCCCTCTACGGCATTCGCAAGGTAAGCCCTATCCTATAGCGCATTATGTGAACTGTGATAAATTTTCTGTACAACATCAGAATTTTCTTGCAGCCATTACCACACAACGAGAGCCGAAATCTTATTCTGAAGCTACTAGAAGCAAAGAATGGCGTGATGCCATGTCTAGTGAAATCGAGGCTTTAGAAAAGTAAGGAACTTGGGAGATTGAGGATCTTTCGAAAGGGAAAAAAGCACTCGGATGCAAATGGGTATATAAAATAAAACATCACTCTGATGGCTCCATTGGACGATTCAAAGCTCGTCTTGTGATTCTTGGTAATCATCAAGTGGCTGGAATTGACTACACTGACACATTTGCACCGGTTGCAAAGATGGTTACTGTTCGAGTTTTTGTTGCTATTGCAGCTGCCAAGCAATGGGAATTACATCAAATGGATGTGCATAATGCTTTTCTACATAGGGATCTTCAGGAGGAAGTTTATATGACGATACCAGCTGGATTTCGAGTAACACAACCAGAAAAAGTGTGTAAGCTTCGGAAATCTCTTTATGGGCTCAAGCAAGTGCCAAGATGCTGGTTTGCCAAGCTTTCGACAACTTTAAAAGATTATGGATTCAAACAATCGCATTCGGATTACTCTCTTTTTACCTTGCAACGAGACACATCTCAAGTCAATGTTCTCGTTTATGTTGATGATTTGATTATCTCAGGTAATAATCATGAAGCTATTGAGTCTTTTAAATCTTATCTTAGTGGTTGTTTTCATATGAAGTATTTGGGACCCTTAAAATATTTTCTTGGGGTGGAAGTTGCGCGTTCTCCAGAGGGGATTGTTTTGAATCAACGCAAATACACTCTTGACATCATCTCGAAAGTTGGACTTTTAGGAGCCAAACCAGCAAGTATTCCTATCGAGCAGAATTGTAAGTTAGCTCTTGCTACAGGTTCTTTTTTAAATGATCCGGAACCGTATCGTCGTTTGGTTGGACGACTTATTTATTTATGCTTCACAAGGCCGGAGCTTGCATACAATGTTCATATTTTATCTCAATTCATGCAACAACCATGCATTGATCATTGGAATGCAGCGCTTTGAGTTGTCATTTCTTGAAAGGAACTTCGGGTCAATGAGTGTTTTTGAGTAGCAAAAATGATCTGCGATTTTACGGTTGGTACGATGCGGATTGGGCCAGTTTTCCGTTGACAAGACGATCACTCACGGGATGGTTGATTTTCTTGGGCACTTCTTCGGTATCTTGGAAGAAAAAGACATAACACACGGTGTCTCGATCCTCCGCCGAAGCCGAATATCAATCCATGGCTGTGACCACATGTGAGCTCAAGTGGTTAAAGGGATTATTAGGTAGTCTTGGAGTCTCTCATCTGCACTCAATAACGCTTGCTTGTGATAGTCAAGCTGCTCTTCATATATATCACAATCCGGTCTTTCATGAGCGCACCAAACATATCGAGGTGGATTGTCATTTTATTCGGGATGAAATTCTCCAAGGCAATGTAAAACCTACCTATGTTCCAACAACGTCACAACTTGCGGATATATTTACCAAGGTTCTTGGTCAGGCATCATTTCGTTCTCTCCTTTGCAAGTTGGGCATCCATGATCTTCATGCTCCAACTTGAGGGGGGTATTGGAATTATTCTATAAATATGTATGGTAGTTTTTGTGTACATCTCTTTCCTTTTAATTAGGAGATTAGATGCTAAAGTTTAGGAGATAATTTTGGTTTTTATCTTTGTATTTTACCGTGTATATATGTTCTTGATTTTGGGTGGAATGACACAGAGAAAATTCCCACAATTCTTGTGATTTTTTCAGAATTCATATATTTTATATCAAACATTAGGGAAAAATACTAAAAAATTACATTTAAATTACATCACAGTACATTTAACACTAACATCCCCGCAATTACCTCTCCTTATTCATATGCTTTTTGTGAGTATTATAGATGGTTAAACTTATCAACTATTAAGATAACCCATTCACATTCAAGCATGGTCTCTACAAGTGTTTAAGCATTGTATAGGAAATCACCACACTGTGAGTAAAAAAATCTTATTTAACCCATGGAAAAACCGAACAAATATTATTTTTCTAGTATGCATTGTTCGACTAAGTAAGAGGGTCACCATCCTCCTAACCTCCATTATAAACCTCATTTCTCACTTCAACTGCTGAACGTAATCCAATTTACTTTTTTGTTTATCCGTTGCAATCAATCTTCTTAAGGTTTTATATTTAACATACTCTTCTCTAATATAGATGTAACATTTCAAATTAATTCCTAGACTTTCCGCTAAATAGTAATTGCATGCCTAACTATCATTATCATTCAAATCAATCCAATTGTTTATCGATTCTTCACATTGGGTTCAAGTCCTCATCTAAATTTTGGGTAAACTTGAAACAACATTAATTTCTAAAATTTTAGTGAAATTGATAGATTTAAGGTTTATTTGAAATGGCTTAGGGTTGGGTGTATTTATAGTAAGGTAGTCAGTATGGTACTAGTGGGCACACCGTTTTTCTATTGGAACTAGTACATACTTGTACCGGCTTGTTTTGGTGTACTGTTTCGAATTTACTGAGTTTTTTGAAAAATAAATATATCAAATGAATTAGATTAAACAATTTCAAATATAATAATATTAATTGATCATATAAAATGCTTATCAATAAACATCTCAAATAAAATTTCATCATTTAAAAATCTAAAGTAAACAAGGAAATAAACATCTCACACATTAAACAACAACATTATCCACAATATTGTTTTTAAAAAAATCTACAATAAGATCGTCCCATACTAAATATGTAAAATGAAAGTTTAATAAAAATATACATAAAAATTTTTGTTTATGAAGCATTTAGAAATTGTGTTTTCTTTTTCTTCGGTTTATTTGTTATTTAAATTCTTTATTTTTTATTGTTTGTTAATTTTCTAATTTAAATTTTAAAGTTGCTTCTTTTCTTTGGTTAAAGTTTAAATTTTGAACTCCATGTGTTGGCTTGATGGTCAAGATGTTCACTGCCCCAAGTGTGGCCTGGGTTTGAGTCACGCTAGTCGCGTTGTTATTAGAACTTTGCCTTTCTCTTGTAATGCACTAAAAAAAGTTTAAAGTTTAAATTTGATTAATAAAAAAAATTAAAGTTGATAAAAATTAATTTATTTATTTTTAATATTATTCATGCACTAGCTTATTCATGCACTAGCAAGTGTGTAATGTTCAAGTTGGTGCAACTAGAATTGACTAGAATGAACTGTTGCAGCAGCTGATGTAGACCGAAATGGAATGGTGTAACACCCCTTAGCCTGTCAAGAAAGCATGGCGTATATCATTCAGTCAGACAGACCGTTTGATGAATTGGGGCATTACTAACAGATTCAAATTATTCAACTTAACTTAAAAATTTTGAAAAGAAAAACAATTATGTAGATTTTTCTTAGCGTAAAAGTCACTTTTCTTCTTTCATTAGGTAATGCATTTTTTGAGAAATAATAGAAGTTATAAAAGAAAAATCTATTTTCAACTACTACCTAATTACAACGTTTATATCGAAATCATAAAATTTATGATCAGCAATTCAATAGGGTTTAGAGTAAACCTTAAAAGAAGGAAGAATTCTTTTTCAAGATAAACGATACAAAAGACGTAGTTAATTGAAAAAGTTAATTACAAAACATATGTATACGCCACTCGCCGCATAGTCATGCATGATACAAAAATAGACAAATGGCTCACTCGCAGGCGCAGCTCTAGCGTAGTCCCCCTCTATTGATCTTCTTATACAACAAAACGCCTTCAAACGAAAAGTAATGGAGTAAGTTCATTTGAACTTAGTGAGTTCCAAATAGACATAAAACAATTACAAGAACACCAATAA
The DNA here is from genome assembly GCF_025698545.1 of Gossypium raimondii. Lineage (NCBI taxonomy): Eukaryota > Viridiplantae > Streptophyta > Magnoliopsida > Malvales > Malvaceae > Gossypium > Gossypium raimondii. The sequence goes on along the minus strand of NC_068571.1, from coordinate 29,265,192 downwards.
TCCACAAGCAACAATACTCATGAGAATTACAAACATTTTCGTAAAACTTAGCTTTATAGACACAATACGTCGATTCATCAGTCGCATTATTTGACGGCAACACTTCACCAATTTAACCATAATACCCATAGTACCCAAGCAGACACATACTGCAAACTTATACTTACCTCTCACAATCATGTTAGTTTTTACCTGTGACCCATCTTTGTGCCAGCCTTGAACCCATATTTCAGAATCAAAATCACATATCCATCTTTTTCATATTCCTATTCACCATAGTATCCTTGTTAAATTGAACACAAGTTCCCTCGCAAGGTTGGGACGTGATTTGTCAGTCCAATTTGCAATATAATTGCCTTACTGGAGGCATCACAAACAAATTTTCTTTCCATATTTTCACATATCACAAGTTGACTGGTACTAGGCTCGTGCAACAATGAGGGTACTTTACATCGACACCGGTCATACTCACTCATACACATTGGTTGACTGCACATGCAACCAAACACCATGCATTGGCCCATTTACAGAAGAAACAACTTGCTGTACACAACTCACATATCATAGAACTTTTCATAACTCAAAGGAAGTAAAAAAGGGACTCACCAACAAACTTCATAACAAAATATACTCTACTAATCCTTGCCTCGATTGTTCGGACCTTCACTAGCTTCTTGACCTAAATAAGAAACAGTTATAATCATTAGACTATTTTCTCGGTAGAATTTAATCATACATGCATTAATGCAAAACGTAAATTCCCTTGACGTTATCCTAAGGGTTTTCCAAGAATTACCAGTAAGTTGGTACTTAACAATGGCATTTTGCTAGCTACTGGAAACCTTCTTCGTCTTCTCTAACGAAGATAACTTAAAATTTTCCAAAGCTTAAGGGAAGAACTCAGAGAAAAATAAAGGTGAAACATGATGGTTATCAACATCCTTATATAGCACAAACAGCGGAGACAAAGCATAGTGGGAATGTCAAAAAATCCTATTATAGCCTTGTATTCCAAGAATAGGTTTGCCTAATCATCTATCAAACATAACTACTACCATTAATCAATTTAGTGAGTAGTAAAACATTACTTGTACACTAAAACAAAACAACTAAACAAGTCATTCAGTACATAAATACATTAAGCTGTCATCAATAATATTCTAGTTCAATTCCAACTAGGTCTCAACTAAACTCTACCGAGCCGTTGTTTTCTTGCTAAAATACAAAAAACAATTTTATCGCTCCGCGAACTAACAAGTTCACTCAAAGTATTTGGGGTTGGCGGGTTGTCTCACAAAAGAGTATTTCAAACCCTAGAGTTCGCCAAATGGTGAATCCCAGCGAGGCGTTCCGCAAAAAGGGCGTAGTATCGAATCCACGCAAGACACTTAACAGATGATTCACCAATCTCATCATTTTTCTACCATAGCTTAATCAAATATATGCCAAACAACATATCAATACGGTCTATGTCGAGCGGGCTGTTACAAGTGGTCGTTTCAGTTTGTCACTGGAACGGTGCGCACCAATCAATGCAACTGGAATTGATGCGAGACCGACTACATTAAATTATAGTACTAAGGAAAGGGGTTAGCAAAATATGAACTTAACCTTGCCGCAATCAAGGTGAATTTGTACGATATTTCTTGAAATATCTTAAAAAAGAACACTTTATATCAACACTAATAGATGTCGAGATTAAGATAATGTCATATCAAATGAAAATTATATTTTATCAAGAATCTTTAGAAAACACGTTTGATGCGAAAAATTGTAACTAGAACTCAATGTTAATAAATATCAAGGTGGTTTAATATTCTAAAAATGTATATTTCGAGAATTAATTTCAATTTACCAATAATTTGAAAGAAACATTATTCGATTATGAAACTTTGAAATTTCAATTGCATAAATAATTTATTTTAATTCATTTTAGTATCGTTTAAGCTTTTAAATGTTATTGGTTTTTGTATGAGAGAAATAGTTACTAATTTTCATCAATCATTTAGAAAATATCAATGGGTTTGTCATACTTAAAAGTTTATGAAAAATGATCGATTTTGAACTTCACAAGAGGAATTAGGAAGAGAAAAATAGTGATAGTATATTGTTTTTTTGGTTCAAATGGAGGATTATAGAGTAATCCATTATCCATCTAGAAGATTATAAAAGCTCCCCAACATGGCAAATATACTTTCAAGAATTACATATGTTAAAATTGTAGACTATATGTACTTCTAGAATATTATCAGACTCGTTTACCTCTTTTGGTTTTGTTTCACTTGCACGTCGAAAGTATAATCTAAAAAACTAGAGGCGGATAAAAATAGTTTTATTTATAAATTATGAGTTATAATTTTTAGATAAATCTTTTAAGGTGTGTTTGATTGGGTGGAAAAGTGGAGGGATGGAAGGAAGGAGTGGAAAAATAGAAAGAAAAATAAATTTTGGTTGTGCTTGGTTGAAAAGAAAAGTGAGAAGAAAGAAAATAGGAGCCATGACCATTTTCCATCTTACGGAAAGAAGATATCCATCTCTTTTATCACGCAGACCTATGAAAAGAAAAATTATATTTTCCATTTTTCTAATTTTCCACCCCTTCAATTTTCCATCTTTTTAATTTTCTTTCCATAGTATCAAACAAAGCCTAGGGGGTACTTAGTTGGATGGAAAAGTAGAAAGAAAATAAATTTGAGTGTTTTTTATTAAGAAGAAAAGTGAGAGAAAAGAAAAATAAGAGGGATGACGATTTTCTATTTTAATGCATAAAAATCAATCCTTCCAAATTGGAATGATGAGAGGAGAGAAAATGAGAGATGTGTATGTTAGTTCAAAATTATGCATTTTTCAAATGTTTTATTTTCTTTCATTCCATTTTTCAACTCTATCAAGCAATGGATGGAAGAAAAATAGTTTTTTCTTTCCATTTTTCCATATTTTCTACCAAGCACACCTATAGAAAGAAAAATTATGCTTTACATCCTTCTAGTTTTTTACCTCTTCAAATTTTTTTCCTTCCAATTTTCTTTCTACCATACCTAGCAAAGCCTTAGAGCTTGTTTGGTTGGGTGTATTGGCATAGCCATTACACCCCTAATCGTGGGCCCCACTCAATACATTGTTTGGTTGGGTGTATTAGTCTAATATGGGTCTATTACATTACTGATCTAATCCCCAAATTCCACCGATTTCCAATCCCTTCGTTGTGCTCAGTTTAGGTCCGGATTGAGTTTTGGTCCCTGTTTTACCCTCCTGTTTCTTCCTTCTACCTTTCTTCTCCACTCTCCACACCTTTTTGTCTTACCTTTCTATCTCCACCGATTCACGCTTCTACCTTTCTATCTTACCTCTCTTTGGTGTCACAACTGGAGTTCGAACACCGATCAGAAAGCAGCCTCCTTCTCACGTTTTCCGTTCCTCTCCATCGGTGAAACTGTGTTCTGTCCATTGGAACCGGTAAGGAAGATACAACCTTATTTTTTATTTAAAAATATGTTTTCCCAATGATTATTGGATTAAATTTCATCCTTTTAATAGTTTTGTTTCTTGGTTTGGAGATTTAGAAATTGGATTAAAGGAAACAATGGTGTAACACCCCTTACCCGAGACCGTTTCCGGAGTCGAGCACGAGGCATTACTTAGCTTATCTTACCAATTCGGAGCATAAAAACTAGGTTTGAAAATTTATTTCACTATTTACAGCAAATCTGTCCAATCGCACAGCAGTTACTAAATTAATTATAACTTGAGCTACAGAACTCGAAATTTAATTCCGTAAATTTTCCCTGAAACTAGACTCATATATCTACTCACCATAAAATTTTAGAATTTTGGTTCAGCCAATTAGTACAGTTTATTAGTTAAAGTCTCCCTGTTTCACCATTCGACTATTCTGACCTCTTGTTACTAAAATAAGTTTTCTCACTGTAGAATTTTCATATGAAGTTCTTACTTGTTTATACAGAAAATAGACTCATTAAGGAATCTAAGAATGTAAATTTCAACTCATAACCATTTTTTACAATTTGTAATTATTTTCTAAACTCAGAACAGGGGACTCCAAAACAGTTCTGACCCT